>NC_069507.1:153695016-153995016 GCF_027579735.1 Bombina bombina
GGTGCTCTATTGGATTGAGATCTGGTGACTGTGGAGGCCATTGGAGTACAGTGAACTTATTGTCATGTTCAAGAAACCAGTTTGAGATGAGTCTGCCCATTCTCCTCTAACCTCTGACATCAACAAGGCATTGTCATCTACACAACTGCTGCTTACTTGATATTTTCTCTTTTTTTTGTATAGGTGGTGAGAGTCTATGAGCTAGTTACTGATGGGATATAAATTCCTATCAGGAGGGGGCAAATTTTTCCAAACCTCAAATGCCTATAAATACACCTCCCACCTCACTCATACCTCAGTTTTTAAAACGTTGTCTCCTTAGGAGGTGGTGAAGCATGATGTGCTTGATTTCTTCAGTGACATGCGCTTCTAAGCATATTGAAGCCCAGTTCCTCTCTAAGTGCAGTGTTTGTCTGAGGGATGTGAAATAAGAATTGCCTGATGATACCATGTTTTCGCCTATGGGAAAGCTTTTCTTTTTTTTTTTTTTATATTCTTTATTTATATATCCAACAGCAAGCATAATTGCATACATTATCACCTTTGTTCACCACGCAGGGTTTGGTGTAAAGAAAGCAAGAGGAGATAACATAGGATTTAAACAAAAGATCTCTCCTTAAATACAGCATTTTGTGGAACACACACACAAAAAAAAAGAGAGAGATAACAATATATTCTCATATAATTCATTTGTATATGCTGTTGGAAATTTTTCACATACGATAAACGGTGGACCCATTCAAACTACCATTCAAACAAAAAACAGAAAAAATAAAAACCAGAAAACAAAAAAAAAGAGAATAACCTTTTCTTACTTTTTATTTTTTCTCTCCCTCCCTCACATTCTTACTCGGGTGGAAGAGGACTCGTCTTTTTTTTTTTCTTTCCTATTTTATACAATATTCTCTCTATGTCTAATTCTTTCCTTATTCTTTTGGTAACTTCTGCTGTCTAGTTTTGCCCTTTTCTATTTTCTCTTTTCTTTCTTTCTTTTTTTCCCCTTTTTCTAACATTTTACTTATCCTACCACCCTTTTTAACCCTAATTAACTTTCTCCTTAAACTATTCTGTGTCCAATTATCCATGAATGTGGAAAGAGATCCAGGGCTACTAAATCCATGAAAGAGTCTGAGGAGAGAAATGGAACAAGAATGGCTTTTTGTATAACTGCGGAATATGATTGAATAATTGGTAACCAGCCAACTAAGAAGGATTTTATTCTTCTTTCAGAAGCAGTTTTTAAATGAAATGATTCATAGATAATTTGATTTTGAATCTGTTGTAACATCTGGGTTAATCCCAGAGTTACATTAGATTGCCAATGTTTAACAATCTGCTGCCTAACAGCTAAAATGATGGTGTTTAAGACGTTTGTTTGAAAACCCTTATTACTAGGAACTTCTAGCCATATTATCTCCTTGGGAGACAGAGTAATGGTTGTCTTATATAATACTTTAAACCAATATTCTAGCTTCCGCCATAGTTGAATAATCTTTGGACAGTACCAGAACATATGTAAAGTATCTGCTTTAGGTTTCTTGCAGCGGGGACAGACCCCTTCGTTAGTTGGATATAATTTCACCATTCTCAAAGGGGATAAGTAGTAATTATTAATAAGCTTTAAATGGGATTCCCTCCAACTCCGTGGAATTTCACATTTCTTTAAGTTAATCATACTCTGTTTAATTTTCCCAGTATTTAGTGCCGGAAAAAAGGGAGTCCAATTTGCGACCAGTTTATCAAGAAGGATTAATGTTTGTTTAGAGAGCATAATGTCATACATAAGGGATATAGAAGAATTGCCTAACGAAAATTTATGTAGACATATGTTGAGATCCGACCATGCGCCAAATCCAATCCTGTCCCATTTTCGAGTATTGATAAGGTGACGCAACTGAAGATATGCAAAGAAGTTAGATCTGGCTAGATGAAAATGTTGGGAAAGCATTTCAAAGGAAATTATTTGCCCCCCTTGTGAGAGGATCTGACAAACATATTTAAGGTCTTTCTCAGCCCATTCTCTAAATACTGATTGCTTAATAGCCGGTATAAATTGTGGATTTCCAATAATTGGCAAAAATGCAGAAAATGTAAAATCCACTTCAAGTAACGTGCAGCACTTTTGCCAAGCCGCCGCTACGTTACTAATAGATATAAGCACGGTTATATAATTTGGTAAAGATTGTAGTGGGCAATGCAAAATTGCTTTTAAAGAAAGAGGCGAGACCATATAATTCTCAATCTCTAAAGAAGAAACCAGCTCCTTTTCTACGATCCAATCCACAGCTGTTTTACTTAAACAGACCCAATTATATAACTTGAGATTAGGAAGAGCAAGACCTCCTGCTTCAAATTTCTGCGTAAATTTCTCCAAGGATATACGTGGTCTCCTGCCGCTCCAGATAAATTTGGAAAAGGCGGAATTTAATTTACGCAAATCCTTACTCAGGATAAACAGTGGAAGATTCTGAAGAGGATAAAGTAATCGTGGGAAAATAATTGTCTTAATTAATGCGGGCTGTAATAGAGAGATGAAATACCTTCCATAGTTCCAGGTCAGCTTTAACCTTCTGAAACAAAGGTGAAAAATTAAGTCGATACCAGTTCCTAGGGTTTTTGTGTAATATTATGCCGAGATATGTAATTGCTTCAACCTCTTTAAAAGGATGTTCTTTCAGGCTATTTCTTAATTTAATGATCCACATGAGTTCACTTTTATTAAAATTAATTTTATATTCCGCAAAGGAGCTGAACTCATCTAGACATTGTAGTACAGTTGGTATCGAGACGGAAGATTTCTTTAAAAATAATACTAGGTCGTCAGCATATAAAAGTGTCCTAAGAGAATAGGAGCCCATATTAATTCCTGCTAATATACTTCGTAGACGGATAGCTAAAGGTTCTAGGGCCAGGTTGAACAAGAGGGGCGATAACGGGCACCCTTGTCTTGTTCCCCTCCCCAGGATGATCTTCTGCGAGAGAATACCATTCACAATAAGATATGAGATTGGGTTTCTATATATTTTTTGAATAAATTGTAGGAATTGGTTCTTAAAACCAAATTCCTCTAGTACTTTAAAAAGATGGTCCCATGCAATGGCATCGAATGCCTTTTCTGCATCCAGTGATAAGATAGCGAAGTCCTCAGAGAAGTTACTTTTTTCCCCTCTTTTAAATAAAAAAAGTAATCAAGACAAGTCACTATCCTGCGGATATTTTTCATAGAGGTCCTAGATTTCATAAAGCCCACTTGATCTGTGTGGATGATATTACCCAAAAATACAGAAAGTCTGTCTGCTAAGATCGCCATCAATATTTTATAATCTGTGTTCAACACAGATATAGGCCTATAAGAGGCTGGGTCCTCCGGTTTTTTGCCTTTTTTAAGAATTAGCGTAATATTTTCAGCAGAGAAAAAAAGAAGAGATGGAATTATCAGCACAGTAATAACTATTGAATAGCTTTTCTAAGATGGGAATAATTTCCAGTGCAAGTAATCTATAAAATTCTGCCGGGAGACAATCTGGACCGGGAGCCTTGTTCAACCGCATCTTGTCTATCATATCCCCGATTTCCTCTACTCTAATTGGAGCATTGAGAAACAATAGATCATCTTCTTTAATTTGCGGGAGCTTTATTTTAGACCAAAATCCTTCTTGTATATGGATATTACTAACCTGCCTAGAGTATAGCTTTTGATAGAATGAAAACAGCACTCTGCTAATCTCCTTTGAATCCTTTGAAGGTGTCGATTTCTTTAATAACTGGGATATAATTCTTCCTCTTTCTATTTTTAATTAATTTTGCCAAATGTTTCGTGGAGTCCCCATAAAGACCCTTAAATTGAGCATTAATTTTAATCTTTTCCTTTTGGGAAGACATCTCTCTCTCTTCTAGCCTCTTGGTACTTTTTCCAATTGGTCAAAGAACGATCCTCGACATATCTTGAATAGGCATTTCTAACTCTATTAGATAGTTGTATTTCTAGAGCCCGCGATTTCTTTTTACTAGTTATTAAATAACTCTTTATATCTCCTCTTAGGACAGCCTTGGCTGCTTCCCAAAAAGTCTCAATTCTGTTAAAATAAGAAATATTATTTGTACAATAATCTCTCCATCTTTGCCTAAGCCAGATAGCAAATCTAGGGTTGTTCAACAAATATCGCGGGAAAAAAAGTGATTGACTTTTATCTGTATGACTAATTGAGGGGGGCAGGGTAAGATATATTAGCCCATGATCGGATATCAAGATGTCATCGATTCCAGATTCCATCTGTAGAATTGACAAGGATTCAGATAATAAGAATAGATCAATCCTAGAGAAGGTCCTGTGTGCTTTAGACTCACACGTAAAAATCCGTGAATCAGGGTTTTTGATTCTCCAGACATCTACCAATTTGAGCTGAGAACAAAAAGTTCTGAAGTATTTGGCAGTTTTTTTATATTCTTTTGCATTTGTGTTATTAAATCTGTCTAGTTCTGGAGCTAATGTCATATTAAAATCCCCCGCTAAGATGAGATTCTCACCTATAAAGGGAAAAATCTTACCTTTAATACTTTCCCAGAAGTCTCTGCTGTTACTATTTGGACCATACACGTTACAAAGCACATAAGTAACTCGGTTAATCTGAATTTGGAGTATGATGTATCTGGCCTGTGGATCTTTATCAGTATATAAAATTTTATAATCTAACTCCTTATGGATTAGAATCGCCACTCCACATTTTCTATTTGTACTTGAAGAGGCTACCACTTCACCCACCCATTTAATTTTAAGTTTGGCTACTTCTGAATCACTGAGATGGGTTTCTTGAATATATGCAATATCTGGCCTTTTTTTTGCAAGAGTTTTAATTATAAGTTTTCTCTTCATGGGGGAGGTTATTCCTCCAACATTCCATGATAGAATCTTTACTCCAGCCATTTAACGGGGAGACATACCTTCAGATTAAAATTTCGCTCAATTAAACCACTCTCTCTTCCTTGTCCTAAATAAAACAACAAAAAAATAAATAAAATTGTAGCATTTAAGATAAAACCACACCCATACCACATTCATCCACGTCAGTAATAGAGGCCTGATAGTCACTATCGTAGTGATCATAGCAACAAGAAAAAAGAAAACGGGAGAAAAACTGATTTCTCAATCTTCAGTTTACCATTTTTGATTTGATATATTCTTTAATATCTTTCCTGGAATGTAAGTACTGTCTCGCTATCCTCAACTATAACTTTAGCCGGATATACCATACGGGCTTTAACTCCATTATTAATCAGCTGTGAGCAGTATGGGGCCATTAGCTTCCTCTTCGTGGATGTCTCAGAAGAGAAATCCTGGAAGAGGAGGATTTTACTGTTACCTAACATTATAGGACCATTCTTCCTAAAAAGTTTCATTAATTCAATTTTGTCCTGGAATTTCAGTACTCTAAATATACACATTCTGCTCTTGGCTGCCTTATCAATTAACGATCTCTTCGGGCCTACTCTATGAGCTCTTTCTATTGTCAGGGGCAGGTATTCTGGTGACATTCCTAATGCTTGGGGGAGATCTAGGGAAGTAAATTTCAATAGATCTACAAATTCGGCTGTCTCGGGGAGGCTCACGATACGTATGTTGTTGCGCCTGGAGCGGTCTTCCATATCCTCCAGGCGCAACTTCATATTTTGAATTGTGGAGTCTTGTTTCCGAATGGTCACCTCTTGTACATTTACCCGGTCTTCCAAATCCGAAATTCTCTCCTCTGCTTCACCGATTCGGGCAGAAAACTGCCTGAATTCGGCGGAGAGAGCAGAAAGCTCGGAGGCCATACCAGAGATTTCTTTTTTTATCATTTCAAAATGAGGTGCGAATACGGCGGACAGTTGTACTGTCAATGCCTGTATGTCAAGAGAGGGTAAAGGTAGGTCATTTAATGTAGAGTCTAGACTGGTATCACTTGATTTAGATTTTTTATCCTTAAGTTTGGCAGGCATTGCGGGTGAATTTTTTTTTGCCTGCGTGACGAATTTTTCCATTAATTAAAAGTGAGAAAAAAATAAATAAATAAATAAATACAAAGTGACTAAGTGTGAAAAAAAAAAAACGTGCACAAAAATTTCTTAGGGCAACGTCAGGGCGAAGCCTGATTAGTGAGAACAGAAAAGAAAAAAAAAAGAAAGGGATGTGAATAAGGATTTTTTTTTTCTTCCCCCCCCCTCTTTTCTTTTATATGGGGTGCTATGTATCAATTATATTTGTGCGTAGGTGGGTGATAGTGTGTATAATCACTGGGAAAAATAAAGTGAGCCCTTTACCTAAGGCAAGAGCAAGAAAGTGAAAATAGGCCTGTCCAATTAAGGAATTTAAGACCAGAAAAAGGAGAAACAAGTGGTCCCCTCTAATAAATTTTTCACTCTGAACAATTAGCAGTAAATAGCAGGATATGATCAAAATATAGTCTAGCACCAGATAGCAAAACAAAAATCTTTTCTCTGCAGATTTCAGTAGACAACAAGCAACTAAATATTAACTGGTTTGCATTAATACCACTACACTACAGCTTTAGAAATAGTAGTTAGTAATACATAGTTGCAAATCGGCTGGATTCTGGTCCCTTCAGTTAGATAAATACTTAGAATTTAGCTAGAAAGTAATTAACACAATGAGAGTAGAATATATAAACCCTTCTATAATTTAGCTATACAATCAACCTAGATAGAATCGTGAGAATTTACTAAGGTAGCCGATAACAAATAAGCATTTCTATCTAGAAACAACTTAATCATTACAGAAAGAAAATTTTTCGCTGAACCCTTAAGATTGACTACCCTAAGTAGTTTGTAATTGGGATTAAATGCACAATTAGTAAACAGCAAAAAGGACACCAGATATTAATTTATATATATATATATATACAGCTCCATGCTTCAAGAAGAAGGGCCCCAGAGTCTTTAACTCTTTTTATATTGTGAGCAGTTAAATTATAACAAATGTCAGCAACTCTCCTCTGTTTCTTCTTAACAGGAATGTCCTTGTGCTACCCACAATGCAGATACCACACACAAACAGAGAAACTGAAAACTTGGGGCAAAGATTTGTCTCCAAACAAATTAGCCGGATATATAATGTTCAGAAGACCATACACAGGTTTCCAAATATCAGCAATAAGTATGGTATAATATATCCCCTTTGGCAGAGATAGAATTTTCTGTGTCCCTTCTTAGCAATAGGCAAGAAAATCAAGCATTTTACCCTTAAGAATGTCTGTCTCACTCCCCTAAGATGACAGTGGAAAACACCAAGAAGCAAAAAAACAGCAACGATAGGGGGAATAGGTAAGGGAGCTTGTACTTGCGGCTGGAACAGGCCTCTTCTGCCCCGGCACTGCGGCAATATGCAGGAATTTTACCCTGAAGAAAGCACTTCCCCTTCACTTCACCGGCTGTTAAAGATTGATCCTGTGCTTGAAGAGATGTACCGGCTTATCCATGGAACCTCCGCCCAGCGGTGTCTCCACTTCAGCGGTGATAGCGTGACATCGGTTTCCTGTCACATGTTCCCAGCCACTTCCTCTGGTGCGTCTGGTCTCCTACACCGGGTAGGAAACCCTTCCAAATTCAATGGTGCCGGCGATACTGGCACTTTACGGCCGCTCAGGAGGTAGGTGAGAGTAATCTCTAATGGCAATACTGCTAGATCTTTGTGGCTGTCAGGCGCTCCACACGGACCTCCACTCCAAAAAACTGTTCAGCTTCCAGCCAGCAGCCTGGTGCTATGGCTGCGTGCACCAACACACACAACACCCGTTAGCAAACCCCGGGTTGGATGGTGTCAAGGCTTGGGTAGGTTTTCCAGCGGCGTTCAGTCACCGCAAACAGGGAGCACACTTGTTTAGGCTCCACCCCAAACGGAAGCCTCCTCGGGAAAGCTTTTCATAAGGCTCTCTGTAATCGCAGGGATTCATCTGCTGCCTCCCTTTACAGATTGACAATATTCTCTTGAACCATTACCTCTGTTGATATGTTTCAGTACTGGTTTCGCTGTCTGGTTTATGTGGATAGGTGTCATACACAGTAAGTATATACTTTTATTATATAAGACACTCTCAGCTATGGATCGGGCACTTTTTAAGTAAAGTTGTTATATATTGTTTGTATACATGCCTTGAGTCAGTAATTCAGTGCTCCTATTTAGCGACTTTATTTTGTGGCTAAATATTTGTCAAAGTTTGTAGAGTCTGTGAAAGATACAGGTTTTTTTGTTATTGGAGCTAGTTATTTATAAATAAGGATGCTACGTATTATGTTAGTCTCATGGAATGTTGATAATCACATTTTATGCAGCTATGATAGAAGTATCCATTAGGCTTTATTTAGGTACATTTCAGTTTTTTTGTATATATTTTAATCAAAATTCTTACTTGCTTTTTAGAGTTATAAGTGTATAAGAAATTCATTTTGTGCCTTTTTTTGGCGCCAAAATTTCCCCGCTAAATTTTCAGTTTTAAGCTCCGCCCCAGCTCATTCAGTGTTCTCAGAAAAAGCTTAGAGAGCTTTCATGCAGCATTATTTTATGAATCAGTTCTTTTTTTTAAATTTCGCTCTGTTTCCCATTCTCTTAAGCCTGTTATATATATCATATATAGGAGCATGGATATAAATTTGCAGAACTAATTTATTTTATTTTTTTCAAATTTATTTTTTTTGCAATTTTGTCTCAAACTGAAACTGCCTATGATGTTACCATAGGATTTGAGCTGCCTGAACACGTATCTACAAAAGACTGTGTTTGTTGTAAAAAGCTGATCTAAATTCTTCAGCTCGATTATGTGGCTTTTTTCTCCAACATTGGTGTGTCCGGTCCACGGCGTCATCCATTACTTGTGGGAAATATTCTCTTCCCCAACAGGAAATGGCAAAGAGCACAGCAAAAGCTGTCCATATAGTCCCTCCCAGGCTCCGCCCCCCCAGTCATTCTCTTTGCCGCTCTGAACAAGTAGCATCTCCACGGAGATGGTGAAGAGTATGTGGTGTTTAGCTGTAGTTTTTTATTCTTCTATCAAGAGTTTGTTATTTTAAAATAGTGCTGGTATGTACTATTTACTCTGAAACAGAAAGAGATGAAGAGTTCTGTTTAAAAGAGGAGTATGATTTTAGCAGCAGTAACTAAAATCGATTGCTGTTCCCACACAGGACTGTTGAGCTGAGAGAACTTCAGTTGGGGGGAACAGTTTGCAGACTTTTCTGCTCAAGGTATGACTAGCCATTTTTCTAACAAGACTGTGTAATGCTGGAAGGCTGTCATTTTTCCCTCATGGGGATCGGTAAGCCATTTTCTTAG
The DNA here is from genome assembly GCF_027579735.1 of Bombina bombina. NCBI lineage: Eukaryota > Metazoa > Chordata > Amphibia > Anura > Bombinatoridae > Bombina > Bombina bombina. The sequence goes on from NC_069507.1 coordinate 153,704,339, forward strand.
TCTCAAAAAGAATAAAGGGCTTATTATGGGCTATAAACTGGTAGACACTTTTAGGGGCTAAATCGATTGCTTTATTTAAGTATTATATGCAGTTTGAAGTTGAATTTCACACTTTTATAACATTGGGGAACGTTTTTAGCGCCAGGCACTTGTTAAGACACCTTCCCAGTCAGGAAGGGCCTTTCTCTGTAGTAGGCAGAGCCTCATTTTCGCGCCATTACTGCGCAGTTACTTTTGAGAACAGTACATGCAGCTGCATGTGTGAGGGTCTGGAATCCACTGGAAACGTTCCTAGAAGGCTTCATTTGGTATCGTATATCCCCCTAGGATTGGTGAAGTCGCAGCAAAGCCTGTGGCTGGGACTGTAAGAGGGTTAAAATTGTAAACGGCTCCAGTTTCCACATTTTAAGGGTTAACAACTTGAAAATTGGGGTGCAATACTTTGAATGCATTAAGACACTGTGGTGAAAATTTGGTAAAGATTGGATTATTCCTTCATAGTTTTTCACATATTCAGTAATAAAGTGTGCCCTGTTTAACATTTAAAGAGACAGTAACGGTTTTGTTTTAAAACGGTTTTTGTGCTTTATTAACCAGTTTAAGCCTGTTTAACATGTCTGTACCTTCAGATAGATCATGTTCTGTATGTATGGAAGCCAATGTGGTTCCCCCTTCAAATATGTGTGATAATTGTGCCATAGCGTCCAAACAAAGTAAGGACAGTACTGTCACAAATAGTAAAGTTGCCCAGGATGATTCCTCAGATGAAGGAAGTAGACATAGTTCTACATCATCTCCTTCTGTGTCTATACCAGTTAGGCCTGCGCAGGCGACCCCTAGTACTTCTAGCGCGCCAATGCTTGTTACTATGCAACAATTGACGGCAGTAATGGATAACTCCATAGCTAATATTTTATCCAAAATGCCAGCATTTCAGAGAAAGCGCAATTGCTCTGTTTTAAACACTGTAGAGCAGGAGGGCGCTGATGATAATTTTTCTGTCATACCCTCACACCAATCTGAAGTGGCAGTGAGGGAGGGTTTGTCAGATGGGGAAATTTCTGATACAGGAAGAATTTCTCAGCAGGCAGAACCTGATGTTGTGACATTTAAATTAGAGCATCTCCGCGCATTACTTAAGGAGGTGCTATCTACTCTGGATGATTGTGACAATCTGGTCATCCCAGAAAAATTGTGCAAGATGGACAAGTTCCTTGAGGTCCCGGTGCACCCTGATGCTTTCCCGATACCTAAACGGGTGGCGGACATAGTGAATAAGGAGTGGGAGAAGCCAGGCATACCTTTTGTCCCTCCTCCTATATTTAAGAAATTGTTCCCTATGGTCGACCCCAGGAAGGACTTATGGAAAACAGTCCCTAAGGTCGAGGGGGGCGGTTTCTACTCTAGCCAAGCGCACGACCATTCCTATTGAGGACAATTGTGCTTTCAAAGATCCTATGGATAAAAAATTGGAGGGTTTGCTTAAAAAGATTTTTGTTCAGCAAGGTTACCTCCTTCAACCTATTTCGTGCATTATTCCTGTCACTACAGCGGCGTGGTTCTGGTTCGAGGAACTGGAAAAGTCGCTCAGTAGGGAGACTCCGTATGAGGAAGTCATGGACAGAATTCACGCACTTAAGTTAGCTAATTCCTTTATTTTAGACGCCGCTTTGCAGTTTGCGAGGTTAGCGGCGAAAAATTCAGGGTTTGCAATTGTGCCGCGCAGAGCGCTCTGGCTAAAGTCTTGGTCGGCGGATGTATCTTCCAAGACAAAATTGCTTAATATCCCTTTCAAAGGTAAGACCCTTTTTGGGCCAGAATTGAAAGAGATTATTTCAGACATCACTGGGGGAAAGGGCCATGCCCTCCCACAAGATAAACCTTTCAAGGCTAAGAATAAGTCCAATTTTCGCTCCTTTCGCAATTTCAGGAACGGACCGGCTTCCAACTCGGCAGCCTCTAGACAAGAGGGTAACGCCTCCCAGTCTAAACCAGCTTGGAAACCAATGCAAGGCTGGAACAAGGGTAAACAGGCCAAGAAGCCTGCTGCTGCTACCAAAACAGCATGAAGGGGTAGCCCCCGATCCGGGACCGGATCTTGTAGGGGGCAGACTCTCTCTCTTCGCTCAGGCTTGGGCAAGAGATGTTCAGGATCCCTGGGCACTAGAAATAGTCTCTCAGGGTTATCTCCTGGAATTCAAGGAACTACCCCCAAGGGGAAGGTTCCACATGTCTCACTTATCTTCAAACCAAATAAAGAGACAGGCATTCTTACATTGTGTAGAAGACCTGTTAAAAATGGGAGTGATACACCCAGTTCCAACTGTGGAACAAGGTCAGGGGTTTTACTCAATCTGTTTGTAGTTCCCAAAAAAAGAGGGAACTTTCAGACCAATTCTGGATTTAAAAATTCTAAACAAATTTCTCAGAGTTCCATCGTTCAAAATGGAAACCATTCGAACAATTTTACCTACAATCCAGGAGGGTCAATTTATGACTACCATGGATTTAAAGGATGCGTATCTACATATTCCTATCCACAAAGATCATCATCAGTTCCTAAGGTTCGCCTTTCTGGACAAGCATTACCAGTTCGTGGCTCTCCCATTCGGGCTAGCCACTGCTCCAAGTATTTTCTCAAAGGTGCTAGGGTCCCTTCTAGCGGTTCTAAGACCAAGGGGTATTGCAGTTGCACCTTATCTGGACGACATTCTAATCCAAGCGTCGTCTCTTTCCAAAGCAAAGGCTCATACAGACATTGTTCTAGCCTTTCTCAGATCTCACGGGTGGAAGGTGAACGTAGAAAAGAGTTCCCTGTCTCCGTCGACAAGAGTTCCCTTCTTGGGAACGATAATAGATTCTTTAAAAATGAAGTTCTTCCTGACAGAAGTCAGAAAGTCAAAGCTTCTAAACGCTTGTCAAGTTCTTCACTCTATTCTGCAGCCTTCCATAGCTCAGTGCATGGAAGTAGTAGGGTTGATGGTTGCAGCAATGGACATAGTTCCTTTTGCTCGAATTCATCTAAGACCATTACAACTGTGCATGCTCAAGCAGTAGAATGGGGACTATACAGACTTGTCTCCAATGATTCAAGTAGACCAGATGACCAGAGACTCACTCCGTTGGTGGTTGACCCAGGATCACCTGTCCCAGGGAATGAGTTTCCGCAGACCAGAGTGGGTCATTGTCACGACCGACGCCAGTCTATTAGGCTGGGGCGCGGTCTGGGATTCTCTGAAAGCTCAGGGTCTATGGTCTCGGGAAGAGTCTCTTCTCCCGATAAACATTCTGGAACTGAGAGCGATATTCAATGCTCTCCGGGCTTGGCCTCAACTAGCGAAGGCCGGATTCATAAGATTCCAGTCGGACAACATGACGACTGTAGCTTACATCAACCATCAGGGGGGAACAAGGAGTTCCTTGGCGATGAGAGAGGTGTCCAAAATCATCAAATGGGCGGAGGATCACTCCTGCCACCTATCTGCAATCCACATCCCAGGGGTAGACAACTGGGAGGCGGATTATCTGAGTCGTCAGACTTTTCATCCGGGGGAGTGGGAACTTCACCCGGAGGTGTTTGCCCAGTTGACTCAATTATGGGGCATTCCAGACATGGATCTGATGGCGTCTCGTCAGAACTTCAAGGTTCCTTGCTACGGGTCCAGATCCAGGGATCCCAAGGCGACTCTAGTGGATGCATTAGTGGCGCCTTGGTCGTTCAACCTAGCTTATGCGTTTCCACCGTTCCCTCTCCTTCCCAGGCTTGTAGCCAGGATCAAACAGGAGAAGGCCTCAGTGATTCTGATAGCTCCTGCGTGGCCACGCAGGACTTGGTATGCAGACCTGGTGAATGTCATCGGCTCCACCATGGAAGCTACCTTTGAGACAGGATCTTCTAGTACAAGGTCCATTCAAACATCCAAATCTAGTTTCTCTCCAGCTGACTGCTTGGAAATTGAACGCTTGATTTTATCCAAGCGCGGGTTTTCAGATTCAGTGATAGATACTCTGGTCCAAGCCAGAAAACCTGTGACTAGAAAGATTTACCATAAAATATGGAAAAGATATATCTGTTGGTGTGAATCCAAGGGATTCTCATGGAGTAAGATTAAAATTTCCAGGATCCTCTCCTTTCTCCAAGAAGGTTTGGATAAGGGATTGTCTGCGAGTTCTCTAAAAGGGCAGATTTCTGCTTTATCTGTCTTGTTACACAAACGACTGGCAGCTGTGCCAGATGTACAAGCTTTTGTACAGGCTTTGGTCAGAATCAAGCCTGTTTACAGACCTTTGACTCCTCCCTGGAGTCTAAATTTAGTTCTTTCAGTTCTTCAAGGGGTTCCGTTTGAACCCTTACATTCCATAGATATCAAGTTACTATCTTGGAAAGTTCTGTTTTTGGTTGCTATTTCTTCTGCTAGAAGAGTTTCTGAACTATCTGCTTTGCAGTGTGATCCACCCTATCTGGTGTTCCATTCAGATAAGGTTGTTTTGCGTACCAAGCCTGGTTTTCTTCCAAAAGTTGTTTCCAACAAGAATATTAACCAGGAAATAGTTGTTCCTTCTTTGTGTCCGAATCCAGTTTCAAAGAAGGAACATTTGTTACACAATTTAGATGTAGTTCGTGCTTTAAAGTTCTATTTAGAAGCAACAAAGGATTTCAGACAAACTTCTTCCTTGTTTGTCGTTTATTCTGGTAAGAGGAGAGGACAAAAAGCTACTGCTACCTCTCTTTCTTTCTGGCTGAAAAGCATGATCCGATTGGCTTATGAGACTTCCGGACGGCAGCCTCCTGAACGAATCACAGCTCACTCTACTAGGGCTGTGGCTTCCACATGGGCCTTTAAGAACGAGATCAGATATGTAAGGCAGCGACTTGGTCTTCTCTGCACACTTTTGCCAAATTCTACAAATTTGATACTTTTGCTTCTTCGGAGGCTATTTTTGGGAGAAAGGTTTTGCAAGCCGTGGTTCCTTCTGTTTAGGTAACCTGATTTGCTCCCTCCCTTCATCCGTGTCCTAAAGCTTTGGTATTGGTTCCCACAAGTAATGGATGACGCCGTGGACCGGACACACCAATGTTGGAGAAAACAGAATTTATGCTTACCTGATAAATTACTTTCTCCAACGGTGTGTCCGGTCCACGGCCCGCCCTGTTTTTTTTAATCAGGTTTGAAGAATTTCTTTCTCTATACACTACAGTCACCACGGCACCCTATAGTTTCTCCTTTTTTCTCCTAACCGTCGGTCGAATGACTGGGGGGGGCGGAGCCTGGGAGGGACTATATGGACAGCTTTTGCTGTGCTCTTTGCCATTTCCTGTTGGGGAAGAGAATATTTCCCACAAGTAATGGATGACGCCGTGGACCGGACACACCGTTGGAGAAAGTCATTTATCAGGTAAGCATAAATTCTGTTGTTTTGACAATTTGTTAAATGCTGATAATATATCTACGAGTACAAATACACCCACTGTTATTCCATCTCAGAAAGAGACATGCCGGTCCAAGCAGCTTTTGATCATTGTCCCCCTAATAGCGGAAGTGAACCCGCTGCTTCCAAAGGTGGTCCAAGTACTTCCTATTGCCAAAGAGTGCCATAGCAGTGGTGAAATCAAGCCACTTAGTATAAAGGTACAGAGAACAAAGTGCAGGCACTACTGGGGGTAATACCATAAAAATAGAAATTTATTGTGTAGACAAAACATGAAAACAGCAAATGCTGAGCGCTATTACAAAAAAGCCAAATAATAGCAGGCGGACTACAGGCACGAAGTCTGACGTGTTTCGCGCCCCCTAGTGGCGCTTATTCATAGACATGTCCATTACACTTAGTAAGCCCTCTTTATAGGCACAACCTGCATATGATAGGCTCAAAATTAGCCATTAGATAAATAAGTAACAATCTTAACAAATGTTGAAGAAATAAGCAGGTTAGCACTGCAATGTGGGCAAGTAAGTGAAAAGGAAAACAGATCCAAATAGTGACAAGTGTTCTCTTACAAATATAGAAAACATGATACATAAAAGTTAACATATGATAAGATATCAATTATAAATATACACAGCAAATTGTACCAAAAAGTTCTATGCTGTTAGCTTTAGATTACAATATACATTTAATTATATAAGGAGGCAGAGATATACCCTAAACTGGATAAACATACTAAAATAAATCATAAAGAGATGATTATTTATTTATTTAATGAACACTAGGTTCCCATAGAAAGACCATAAAGGGGAGGCTTTACAAAAATATGAAAATATGAGAATATAAAAATATGAGAATGTAAAAGCTATTTTGACCGGTTATGAGGGGAGAGAAAAACAGGACTCTCGGGTGGGTTCTTTATTTGAACCTTTGAGGACATGGTTAGATGGCATACTTTTTTGCTCTCTCTTAAAGGAAATTTTGTTTACTTCCTGATGATAAAGCTAGTAACGGTCTAAATTCAATTTAGGACTACTGTTATTATTCCTGAAGTATTTCCTATTCCAGACGCTATCTCTAATGTGATTGTTAAAGAATGGTCTAAGCCTGGTACTTCTTTTAACCTTTCTTCTAGGTTTAAGAAATTGTATCCTTTACCTGTGGTTAATTTAGAACTTTTGGAAACCGTTCCTAAAGTTGATGGGGCAATTTCCACTCTTGCCAAACGTACTACTATTCCTATGGAAGACAGTACTTCTTTTAAGGATCCTTTAGATAGGAAGCTTGAATGTTATATAAGAAGGGAATATTTACATACTGGCTATATTCTTAGACCTGTTATATCTATGGCTGATATTGCTGCTGCTTCTACTTTTTGGTTGGACAGTTTAGCACAGCAGTTGTCTTCAGATTCTGAATTATCTAACATTATTGTTTTACTTCAACATGCAAATCATTTTATTTGCTATGCTATATTTGGTGTTATGAAGATCAATGTCAAATCCATGTCTTTAGCCATTTTAACTAGAAGAGCTTTATGGCTTAAATCTTGGAATCCTGACATGGTGTCTAAAACTAGATTATTATCTCTCTCTTTTCAAGGTAAAAATCTTTTTGGTTTACAATTAGATTCTATTATCTCTACTGTTACTGGGGGTAAGAAAGTTTTTTTCTGACCCAAGACAAGAAATCTAAGGGTAAATTTAGAGCTCCCAATAGTTTTTATTCCTTTCATCAGAATATAGAACAGAAAACCACTCCTTCCCCTAAGGCCTTTGTTTCTAATTGGAGACCCTCTCCCAATTGGAATACATCTAAGCCTTTTAAGAAACCAAATCCTACCCCTAAACCTATATGACGGTACGGCCCTCAAGCCTGTTCTTCTGTTAGGGGACAGATTAAAGCTATTTCAATAAGTTTGAACAGACTCAAAAATCAGTGGATTCAGAATATATTTTCTCAGGGGTATCGAATAGGATTCAGAATTAGACCTCCCTTGGGAAGATTCTTTCTTACCCATGTACCAAAAAAAACAAATAAAAGCTCAAGCCTTTCTAAAATGTGTTTCAGATCTCGAACTTTCAGGGGTAATTGTACCAGTTCCACAGCAGGAACAAGGATTGGGTTTTTATTCAAATGTATTAATTGTACCAAAGAAGGAAAATTCTTTCAGACCAATTTGGATCTGAAAACTTTAAATCGTTTTGCAAAAGTCCCAACTTTCAAGATGGTGACTATAAGGACTATTCTACCTTTTGTTCAGCAAGGTCACTTCATGTCCACAATAGACTTACAGGACACTTACCTTCACATTCCGATTCATCCAGATCACTATCGATTTCTGAGATTCCCTTTTCTAAACAAGCTTTGTCCACTTTGCATACCTTTACTAAATGTTACCATTTTTAATTTTTTGCTTTCTCAGAAGCAGCTTTTGGTAGAAAGGTTCTTCAGGCAGCTGTTTAAGTTTGATTATAGTGCCTATAATTTTAAAAAAAATTATTTTTTAAGAAAATGTAATTATTTTTTTGGATTTCATTTCTCATCAAATAGCTGTTTTTATTTTATTCCTCCCTCTATAGTTACTCGTGGACTTCCACATATTGGGTATTATATCCCATCAGTAACTAGCTCGTGGACTCTTGCCACCTATATGAAAGAAAACATAATTTATGTAAGAACTTACCTGATAAATGTATTTCTTTCATGGTGACGAGAGTCCAAGAGACCCACCCATTTTTTGGGGGTTATGAAAGCACATTATTTATCCTGTTCCTCTTTTTATGCTTTTACTACTTATACACCTCACTAACTTGGCTTTATGTTAAACTGACGTATGAGTGAGGTGAGAGGTGTATTTATAGGCATTTGAGGTTTGGGAAACTTTGCCCCCTCCTGGTAGGAATGTATATCCCATCAGTAACTAGCTTGTGTGCTCTCGCCACCATGGAAGAAATGAATTTATCAGGTAAGTTCTTACATAAATTATGTTTTTTCGGATCATTCTCTGTAAGCCCTAGAGATGGTTGTGCGTGAAAATCCCATTAGATCAGCAGTTTTTTTAAATACTCAGACCAGTCCGTCTGGCACCAACAACCATGCCATGTTCAAAGTCGCTTAAATCCCCTTTCTTCCCCATTCTGATGCTCGGTTTGAACTTCAGCAAATCGTCTTCACCACTTCTAGATGCCTAAATGCATTGAGTTGCTGCCAAGTGATTGGCTGATTAGCAGTTTGTGTTACCAAGCAATTGAACAGGTGTATCTAATAAAGTGGCTGGTGAGTGTGTGTGTGTATATGTGTATGTGTGTGGTTTGTGTGTGTATGTATGTATGTATGTGTATATATATATATATATATATATATATATATATATATATATATATATATATATATATATATATATATATATATATATATATATATATAAAATATATATACTTACCCACTATTCACATTATTACCAGGGTGCCAGGAAGGTATTCACTAATGTTTAGTGTATAAGCCAGTATAAAAAAATAAAAGTATCATCAGATTATTGATAACAGGAATATAAAATGAATTCCTGTTAGAACTGGAAATAAGGGAACTTAGTACTCAATGCCATCACATACACCATTGGTTTGATAAAGATTGGCTTCAGACTGTGTTGTACATCATATTTTACTTTGTTTAGCCCATTTAATCCACAGTCTGACATGCCAAACTCACTGTGTAACTGTTGTTTTACAATGGACATACAAAAAAACACCAGACTCAGACCAGATGATGATCTGACATTGCTTGTCAGTAGTACTGCAGTATGTAACCTTACCAAATAAATGTCCAAGTCACGCAGCCATGCCAAACACTCATGTTTGCCATGGCATGGCCGCGTAACTTGGACATTACATTGGTAAGGTTACATACCGGGCTCGGCTCCTACTCTGCAACCTCCTGCTTCGGTGCTTCTATAGCTGCTGCTGAAATTCTGTGCTAAAAAATAAATACATACACTGACAGTCTTACACTGACTGTCTGACACTGACTAAGTAAACAGTCACTTAATGACTAATCCCCTCTTACTGGTAATAGTTGTGTTGCTCTGTCAGTACGCAGAGTCCCCTTTCCTCCAGTAACCAGTCTGTACTTGAGTCTGGCAGGGCAGCAGCTTGCTGAACTAAACTCAGGTCCTCCTCTCTTCTTCAAATGGTCAGAGCTCAGCTCCTCTGTGTCAGGTCAGGGCCAGACGGACTCACTCTCTTCCCGCCACTGAGGCTGTCAGGCTGATCACTGCAGTTCCACATCCTCTCACTGGCTGGCTTGGCTCCAGACTTGTTGCGCATGAGCAGTTAGTCAAACAATGCCGATCACGTTCTCCAGGTGCTGTCAATTACCAGGAACGTGACCAGTGCTGATTGGCTCCCCCACAAGAAGCGGCTATGAGAGCTGCCTCTATTGGGGTCTTATTGGCCGCACTGAGCCTACAACCACCAGTGGATGGCACCGTAGCTTGCGGCTCATAGAAAATCAAGTAACTATGTTGCGCAATGGAGAGAAGCAGACCTGCTCGCTGCCTGTCTCCATAGCTCTAACATAGAAACAAAAAATATATATATCCATGAGATACATATTTAAATATATCTTTAATAATAAACAGAACATATTCTGCTATGTGCAGAATATTGGATTATGAAAATATGAAATATTATATTCTTATGTTGCAGTTTTAAATAACGTCAATCATGTTTGCACAACTTGTACACAACTTGAAGTTTATGGAGAATGCGATTTTCCATTTGGGACTTCTCAAAGTCTTTTTTTTTTTACTACAATTTTGCGAACGTAAGAGTGCAAACTTTTTTACTTTTACTTTCAACGAGCGCAAATCTCAGAGCGTAAAAAAATGACTTCTAGTGGATTTAACTATGGAACGTGAGCACAAGCTACCACTCCACTCGTAATATAGCCCTTAGTGTTTTAAATCTTTTTGGGGCCTTATCTGGAGCCTTTTATTAAAGGGACTGTCTAGTCAAAATTAAACTTTTATAATTTAGATAGGGCATGCAATTTTAAATAACTTTCCAATGTACTTCTCTTGGTATTCTTTGTTAAAAGCTAAACCTAAGTAGGCTCATATGCTAATTTCTAATCCCACGAAAGCTCAGTGCATTTGGATAGTTTTTCACAGCTAGACAGCACTAGTTCATGTGTGCCTCCTAGATCACATTGTGCTCACTGTTATGTAAAACTGGGGAATGGATAATAAAGGGATTATCTATCTTTTTGAACAATAAACATTCTGGAGTAGACTGTCCCTTTAAAAAAATATATATAACTCCCCCCACACACACACACCCTAAAGTGGGTTTTGGTGTATTTTTACTGGGGTCCTCCTGAGGAAGTTTAATGATTAAGTTGTTGATCTAACCCTTCGATTTTTTATTATCAGGATAATAAGATCAAATTTGTCAGGCCCCCCAACTCCAGTATTCAAGACCACCTAGACCTATAGGTCTTTTTTATTCTGTAATTTCACTAGAAGAGGGTCAGGGGCATTATTCCTACCTTGTTATTGTGCCATAAAAGGCAAGTTTGTCTGCAAAATTACTTTTGAACATGGCTGGTTTATGCAAATATACATTTTCATTTTAACATCCTAGCTTCTCTTCTTACAAATATCAGATCTATAAGGATATCAGTGTTTATTTACCTTGATATCCTAAAAAAGGTATTGCCAGAGGATTTGCACCGTCTCATGACTGTAGTGATTCAGATAATTGCTTAGAAGCTCATTCTATCCATTGATAGGGTTTCCCTGTCAAACCCTTTTAATTCCAGGTTTTATCCTGAATACAGATCTACTTAGTATCTTTCTCTTGCAAGGTGTATCCAGGCCACGGATTCATCCTTTACTTGTGGGATATTCTCATTCCCTACAGGAAGTGGCAAAGAGAACACACAGCAGAGCTGTCCATATAGCTCCCCCTCTAGCTCCACCCCCCAGTCATTCTCTTTGCCGGCTCTAAGCACTTGTGTCTCTCTACGGGAGGGTAAAGTGAATGTGGTGTTAGATTTGTAGTTTTATATCTTCAATCAAAAGTTTGTTATTTTTAAATGGTACCGGTTTGTACTATTTACTCTCTAGCAGAAAAGTGATGAAGAATTCTGCTGAGAGGAAAATGATTTTAGCATGTTGTAACTAAAATCCACTGCTGTTCCCACACAGGACTGAGGAGTACCAGAAAACTTCAGTTGGGGGGAACAGTTTGCAGGCTTGACTGCAATGAGGTATGTTCAGTCATTTATTTCTAGACAAGACTGAGATAATGCTAGAAGACTGACAAGATCCCCATGTGGGGAGGGTAAGCTATGTTCTGAGACTTAGTATAGAATTGAATGCTTACATGACAGGGCTAAATAGGCTGGTTGACACTAATGCAGGGCAATCGATTATTTATTTAAGAAATACTCGTTGGAGACACCTTTTTAAGAACTTTGGAGTGTTTTACTGGGGTTATTATCCACATGGCAAAAATTTAGTCACTTAGAAGTGATTTTTGTAGGCCTCACAACTCCGGAGTGGAGTGGGAGGGGCCTAATTTCGCGCCTCAGGTGCGCACTTAGAATTGAAAGACTGTTTCATGCTGCTTCACATGGAGGGTCCAGCTGCTGATTGAGGGCCTAGAAGAAGCTTTATTCCCCCAAAACTGATCCCTAAGGGCAGGTAGGGCCACAGCAGTAAGCTGTGGCAAGGTGCTGTAGTTAATTAACCGGTTGTTGGCTTTAGGCTGCTCCGGTTTGGGCATTAAGGGGTTAATCGTTCTGAAACTTGCTGTGCAATCATATTAAAGCCTTAGGTACATACTGTGAAAATTTCAAAATTGGTGCATTTTTCACTGTTTTGTAAAATTGTAACGTTTTTTCAAATTGTGTTTTTTATTTGATTATAGTGTTTTCCAAGCTTGCTTGTGTATGCTACTAGTCTGTTAAACATGTCTGACACTAAGGAAAATCCTTGTTCAATGTGTTTAGAAGCCATGGTGGAACCCCCTCTCAGAATGTGTCCCAATTACACTAATATGTCTATACACTTTAAAGATCATATTGTTGCACTTAAAAGTGTGGCCCTAGATGATTCTCAGTCTGAAGGTAATGAGGATAGTCCGCCTACCTCTCCCAATGTGTCACAACCAGTTACGCCCGCTCAAGCGATGCCTAGTACCTCTAGTGCGTCTGCCCCTATTACATTACAACAACTAGCGACAGTCATGGATAATTCCCTTGCGGCCTTTCTATCCAAACTGCCAGTTTTTCCTGCAAAGCGTGATAGCTCTTTTTTAAGAACAGATTATGAGCAGTCTGAAGCTTTGGTAGCCTTATCTGATGTACTCTCACAACACTCCGAAGTGGGGGTGAGGGATTTGATGTCTGAGGGAGAAATTTCCGACTCAGGAAAGGTTTCTCATCAGGCAGAGTCAGATTCATTAGCGTTTAAATTTAAACTGGAACACCTCCGCGTATTGCTCAGGGAGGTATTAGCCACTCTGGATGATTGTGATCCTATGGTGGTCCCAGAGAAATTGTGTAAAATGGACAAGTACCTAGAGGTCCCTGTATACACTGATGCGTTTCCGATCCCTAAAAGGGTTGCGGATATTGTTACTAGGGAGTGGGATAGACCAGGTGTCCCTTTTGTTCCCCCCCCCCCCTATTTTTAAGAAAATGTTCCCCATAACTGACCCCAGGCGGGACTCGTGGCAGACGGTCCCTAAGGTAGAGGGGGCTGTTTCTTCACTTTCTAAGCGCACAACCATACCAATTGAAGACAGTTGTGCTTTTAAAGATCCTATGGATAAAAAATTAGAAGGTTTACTTAAGAAAATTTTTGTTCAACAAAGTTTCCTTCTCCAACCTATTGCCTGCATTATTCCTGTAACTACTGCAGCGGCTTTCTGGTTTGAGGCGCTGGAGGAGTCGCTCCAGACGGAGACCTCATATGACGAAATTATGGATAGAATTAAGGCTCTAAAGCTAGCTAATTCTTTTATCGCAGACGCCGCCTTGCAATTAGCTAAGTTGGCAGCAAAAAATTCAGGTTTCGCCATTATGGCGCGCAGAGCGCTTTGGCTCAAGTCATGGTCGGCCGATGTGTCGTCAAAATCCAAATTATTAAATATCCCTTTCAAGGGAAAGACCCTTTTCGGGCCAGAATTGAAAGAGATTATTTCAAAAATCACCGGGGGAAAGGGCCATGCTCTCCCTCAGGACAAGCCCTTTAATGCTAGAAACAAAGCTAATTTTCGTTCTTTTCGTAACTTCAGAAGCGGTCCGGCTTCAGCCTCTACAGCTGCAAAGCAAGAGGGTAACGCTTCACAACCCAAGGCAACCTGGAACCTTTACCAGGGCTGGAACAAGGGTAAACAGGCCAAAAAGCCTGCAGCTGCTACCAAGACAGCATGAAGGGGTAGCCCCTGATCCGGGATCGGATCTAGTAGGGGGCAGACTCTCTCTCTTCGCTCAGGCTTGGGCAAGAGATGTTCACGATCCCTGGGCATTACAGATTGTTTCCCAGGGATATCTTTTAGAATTCAAGGACTCCCCTCCAAGGGGAAGGTTCCACATTTCTCGTCTGTCTACAGACCAGACAAAGAAAGAGGCGTTCTTACGCTGTGTAGAAGATCTACATACGATGGGAGTGATATACCCAGTTCCAATTGCAGAACAAGGTCTGGGTTTTTACTCAAACCTGTTTGTGGTTCCCAAAAAAGAAGGAACTTTCAGACCAATCCTGAATCTAAAAATTCTAAACAGATTCCTCAGAGTCCCATCATTCAAGATGAAGACCATTCGGACAATCTTACCTATGATCCAGGAAGGTCAATATATGACTACCGTGGATCTAAAGGATGCGTACCTGCATATCCCTATCCACAAAGATCATCATCAGTTCCTCAGGTTCACTTTCCTAGACAAGTATTAACAGTTTGTGGCTCTTCCATTCAGTTTAGCCACTGCTCCCAGAATTTTCACAAAGGTGCTAGGGTCCCTTCTGGCGTTTCTAAGACCGCGGGGCATAGCAGTGGCGCCTTATTTGGATGACATCTTAATTCAGGCGACCGTCCTTTCACAGAGCCAATGCTCACACAGAGATTGTATTGGCCTTTCTGAGGTCTCACGGGTGGAAGGTGAACTTCAAAAAGAGTTCTCTGTCCCCACTCACAAGGGTTCCCTTCCTAGGAACACTAATAGATTCAGTAGAAATGAAAATATTTCTGACGGAGGTCAGAAAGTTGAAACTTTTAACTACTTGCCGAGTTCTTCATTCCATTCCTTGGCCATCTGTAGCTCAGTGCATGGAGGCAATCGGATTAATGGTAGCGGCAATGGACATAGTCCCTTTTGCTCGGATACACCTCAGACCACTGCAACTATGCATGCTCAAACAGTGGAATGGGGATTATGCAGATTTGTCTCCTCAAATTCAGTTGGACCAGGAGACCAGAGATTCTCTTCTCTGGTGGTTGTCTCAGGACAACCTGTCTCAGGGAATATGTTTCCGCAGGCCAGAGTGGGTCATTGTAACGACCGACGCCAGTCTGTTAGGCTGGGGTGCGGTCTGGGACTCCCTGAAAGCTCAGGGCTTATGGTCTCAGGAAGAAACACTTCTCCCGATAAACATTCTGCAACTGAGGGCGATATTCAACGCTCTTCAGGCATGGCCTCAACTAGCTGCGGCCAAATTCATCAGATTTCAGTCGGACAACATCACGACTGTAGCTTACGTCAATCATCAGGGGGGAACAAAGAGTTCCCTAGCGATGACGGAAGTAACCAAAATAATTAGGTGGGCGGAGGATCACTCCTGCCATCTCTCAGCAATTCACATCCCAGGAGTAGACAACTGGGAGGCGGATTTTCTAAGTCGTCAGACTTTTCACCCGGGGGAGTGGGAACTCCACCCGGAGGTATTTGCCCAGCTGACTCAGCTATGGGGCACTCCAGAGTTGGATCTGATGGCGTCCCGTCAGAACACCAAACTTCCTCTCTACGGGTCCAGGTCCCAGGACCCCAAGGCGGTATTGATAGATGCTCTAGCAGCGCCTTGGTCCTTCAATCTGGCTTATGTTTTTCCACCGTTTCCCCTTCTCCCTCTTCTGGTCGCCAGAATCAAGCAGGAGAAGGCTTCGGTGATTCTGATAGCGCCTGCATGGCCACGCAGGACTTGGTATGCAGACCTAGTGGACATGTCATCTGTCCCACCATGGTCACTGCCAATGAGGCAGGATCTTCTAATACAGGGTCCGTTCAAGCATCCAAATTTAGTTTCTCTACGTCTGACTGCTTGGAGATTGAACTCTTAATTCTATCAAAGCGTGGGTTCTCTAAGTCAGTTATAGATACTCTGATTCAGGCTAGAAAGCCTGTCACCAGGAAAATCTACCATAAGATATGGCGGAAATATCTTTATTGGTGTGAATCCAAGGGTTACTCATGGAGTAAGGTTAGGATTCCCAGGATATTGTCTTTTCTCCAAGAAGGATTGGAGAAAGGATTGTCAGCTAGTTCCTTAAAAGGACAAATATCTGCTCTGTCTATCCTTTTACACAAGCGTCTGGCAGAGGTACCAGACGTTCAAGCATTTGCTCAGGCTTTAGTCAGAATCAAGCCTGTCTATAAACCCGTGGCTCCGCCATGGAGTCTAAATCTAGTTCTTTCAGTTCTTCAAGGGGTTCCGTTTGAACCTTTACATTCCATAGATATTAAGTTGTTATCTTGGAAAGTTTTGTTTTTATTAGCTATCTCTTCTGCTCGAAGAGTTTCAGAATGATCTGCCTTACAGTGTGATTCACCTTACCTGGTGTTCCATGCAGATAAGGTAGTTTTGCGTACCAAGCCTGGTTTTCTTCCTAAAGTTGTTTCTAACAAGAATATTAACCAAGAAATAGTTGTTCCTTCTCTGTGTCCTAATCCTTCTTCGAAGAAGGAACGTCGGTTACACAATCTTGATGTAGTTCGTGCTTTAAAGTTCTATTTACAAGCAACTAAGGATTTCAGACAAACATCTTCCTTGTTTGTTATCTATTCTGGTAAGAGGAGAGGTCAGAAAGCGACTGCTACCTCTCTTTCCTTTTGGCTGAAAAGCATCATCCGTTTGGCCTATGAGACTGCTGGCCAGCAGCCTCCTGAAAGAATTACTGCTCATTCTACCAGAGCAGTGGCTTCCACATGGGCTTTCAAAAATGAGGCTTCTGTTGAACAGATTTGTAAGGCAGCGACTTGGTCTTCACTGCATACTTTTGCCAAATTTTACAAATTCAATACTTTTGCTTCTTCGGAGGCTATTTTTGGGAGAGAGGTTTTGCAAGCAGTGGTGCCTTCTGTTTAAGGTACCTGTCTTGTTCCCTCCCTTCATCCGTGTCCTAAAGCTTTGGTATTGGTATCCCACAAGTAAAGGATGAATCCGTGGACTGGATACACCTTGCAAGAGAAAACAGAATTTATGCTTACCTGATAAATTACTTTCTCTTGCGGTGTATCCAGTCCACGGCCCGCCCTGGCATTTAAGTCAGGTAAAAAAAAATTTTGTTCAAACTACAGTCACCACTGCACCCTATGGTTTCTCCTTTTTCTTCCTAACCTTTGGTCGAATGACTGGGGGGTGGAGCTAGAGGGGGAGCTATATGGACAGCTCTGCTGTGTGCTCTCTTTGCCACTTCCTGTAGGGAATGAGAATATCCCACAAGTAAAGGATGAATCCGTGGACTGGATACACCGCAAGAGAAAGTAATTTATCAGGTAAGCATAAATTATGTTTTTTTTCCTGTAAGATTTAAGGGATTGTTCAGACAGTCATGGTATTGCTTAACCCCTTAACGACACACGTCGTACAGGGTACGTCTTGCACACACTGGTCTTTAAAGACCAGCGATGTACCCTGTACGACATTAGGGGTTTAAAGTGGCTGGAAGTGATCCTGATGGGCCTAGATCAATAATTGGGGTTGTCTACTACACTACACTAAAGCTAAAATTAACTCTACTAGCTCCCTACATGCTCCCTAATTAACCTCTTCACTGCTGGGTATAATACACGTGTGGTGCGCAGTGGCATTTAGCAGCCTTCTAATCACCAAAAAGCAACGCCAAAGCCATATATGTCTGCTATTTCTGAACAAAGGGGATCCCAGAGAAGCATTTACAACCATTTATGCCATAATTGCACAAGTTGTTTGTAAATAATGTCTGTGAGAAACCTAAAATTTGAAAAAGTGAACAATTTTTTTTTTATTTGATTGCATTTGGCGGTGAAATGGTGGCATGAAATATACTAAAATGGGCCTAGATCAATACTTTTCGGATGTCTTCTAAAAAAAAATATATATACACGTCAAGGAATATTCAGGGATTCCTGAAAGATATCAGTGTTCCAATGTAACTAGCACTAATTCTTTACAAAAGTGGGTTGGAAATAACAAAGTGCTACTTGTATTTATTGCCCTATAACTTGCAAAAAAAGCAAAGAACATGTTAACATTGGGTATTTCTAAACTCAGGACAAAATTTAGAAACTATTTAGCATGGTTGTTTTTTGGTGGTTGTAGATGTGTAACAGATTTTGGAGGTCAAAGTTAGAAAAAGTGTGTTTTCTTTTTCCCCTCATATTTTATTATTTTTTTTATAGTAAATTATAAGATATGATGAAAATAATGGTATCTTTAGAAGGTCCATTTAATGGCGAGAAAAACGATATATAATATGTGTGGGTACAGTAAATGAGTAAGAGGAAAATAACAGGTGAACACAAACACCGCAGAAATGTAAAAATAGCCCTGGTCCTTAAGGGAAGGAAATTGAAAAATGGCCTTGTCCTTAAGGGGTTAAGCATGATTGATATAATCACTGTTTAATCAGTTTAATGGTAACTGCTAAGGAATAGATTATTTTTGGGTCCTATCAGTTTCATCATGGGAGGTTGTTCCTCAACTGGTATATGGTGGAAAGCTTGGATTCTTCTGAGGAATGTTTTCCGGGGGTCATAACACCTCTAAAGTGCCAAGGTTGAGCACCCCTAATACCCTGTAAGTAAAAGTATGATTTTTCATAAAAACCCTAGTTTGATGAGTGCTGTTTGGAATCATCTCAGAATATGCTCTCTTTAGTAACCCTCTCTTACTTTTCCAAAAAATAATCTGAATTTCAGGTTAATGTTATCGATTTGATAACTTGTTGTCTCTAGGTCTTGTAATTAGTATGCATGTATGTCACCAGAACCCTAAGATGATTATTAGATGAAACAGAAGTTCTGACATTACTAAATATATCTTTTATATTATTTGGTTCCTTAAGAAATAGTAAATACACCATTTGCATCTCAGTTATATTTTAATTTCTTTGCATTTATCCCTCTTTTTAAATGTAGCCACCAATCAGCAAGCGCTACCCAGGGTCTGAACCAAAAATTGTCCAGCTCCTAAGCATTACATTCCTGCTTTTAAAAATTAATGGCTAGATTTAGAGTTTTGCGGCCAAAGGGGTGCGTTAGCTACGTGTGGTTTTTTCCCCCCGCACTTTTTAAATAACGCTGGTATTTAGAGTTCTCTGAAGGGCTGCGTTAGGCTCCAAAAAGGGAGCGTAGAGCATAATTTACCGCCACTTCAACTCTAAATATCAGCGTTGCTTACGGTAGCGGCCAGCTTGAAAAACGTGCTCGTGCACGATATCCCCATAGGAAACAATGGGGCAGTTTGAGCTGCAAAAAAACCTAACACCTGCAAAAAAGCCACGTTCAGCTCCTAACGCAGCCCCATTGTTTCCTATGGGAAAACACTTCCTAAGTCTGCACCTAACACCCTAACATGAACCCCGAGTCTAAACGCCCCTAACCTTACACTTATTAACCCCTAATCTGCCGCCCCCACTATCGCTGACACCTGCATTATACTACTAACTCCTAATCTGCCGCTCCGTACACCGCCGCCACTTACATTATACCTATGTACCCCTAATCTGCTGCCCCTAACACCGCTGACCCCTATATTATATTTATTAACCCCTAATCTGCCCCCCCCCCAACGTCGCCGCTACCTTACCTACACTTATTAACCCCTAATCTGCCGACCGGACCTCGCCGCTACTCTAATAAATGTATTAACCCCTAAAGCTAAGTCTAACCCTAACACCCCCCTAAATTAAATATAATTTTAATCTAATGAAATAAATTATTTCTCTTGTAAGGTGTACCCAGTCCTCGGATCATCCATTACTTGTGGGATATTCTCATTCCCAACAGGAAGTTGCAAGAGGACACCCACAGCAGAGCTGTTATATAGCTCCTCCCCTAACTGCCATATCCAGTCATTCTCTTGCAACTCTCAACACGCATGGAGGTAGTAAGAGAGAGTGGTGAAAAATAGTTAGTTAGTTTTTTATCTTCAATCAAAAGTTTATTTTAAATGGTACCGGAGTTGTACTATTTTATCCCAGGCAGTAAATAGAAGAAGAATCTGCCTGAGTTTTCTATGATCTTAGCAGGTTGTAACTAAGATCCATTGCTGTTCTCACATATGTCTGAGGAGAGAGGTAACTTCAGCGGGAGAATGGCGTGCAGGTTACTCTGCTATGAGGTATGTGCAGTTACATTTTTTTCTAGAAATGGAAAATGCTAGAAAATGCTGCTGATACCGGATTAATGTAAGTTAAGCCTGAATACAGTGATTTAATAGCGACTGGTATCATGCTTACTCTCAGGGGTAATACCCTTATAAAATTGCAATATAAAACGTTTGCTGGCATGTTTAATCGTTTTTATATATGCTTTGGTGATAAAACTTTATTGGGGCCTAGTTTTTTCCACATGGCTGGCTTAAATTTTGCCTAGAAACAGTTTCCTGAGGGTTTCCACTGTTGTAGTATAAAAGTTACAGTTGGTGCAGTTAAAATTACAAACTGTGACATCCAGCTTCCCTCAGGAGTCCCCTGTATGCTATAGGACATCTCTAAAGGGCTCAAAGGCTTTCCAAAGTAGTTTATTGGGGAAGGTAGGGCCACAGCAGGCTGTGGCAGTTTGTTGTGTCTGTTAAAAAACGTCTATCGTTTTTTTTATCCGTTTTTTGAATTAAGGGGTTAATCATCCATTTGCAAGTGGGCGCAATGCTCTGTTAACTTATTACATACACTGTAAAAATTATGTTTGATTTACTGCCTTTTTTCACTGTTTTTCAAATTTTGACAAAATTTGTTTCTCTTAAAGACACAGTACCGTTTTTATATTTGCTTGTTAACTTGATTTAAAGTGTTTTCCAAGCTTGCTAGTCTCATTGCTAGTCTGTACAAACATGTCTAACATAGAGGAAACTCCTTGTTCATTATGTTTAAAAGCCATGGTGGAACCCCCTCTTAGAATGTGTACCAAATGTACTGATTTCACTTTAAGCAATAAAGATCATATTCTGTCTTTAAAAATTTTTTATCACCAGAGGAATCTGATGAGGGGGAAGTTATGCCGACTAACTCTTCCCCACGTGTCAGATCCTTTGACTCCCCCTCAAGGGACTCACGCTCAAATGGCGCCAAGTACATCTAGGGCGCCCATAGCGATTACTTTACAAGACATGGCGGCAGTCATGGATAATACACTTTCAGCGGTATTAGCCAGACTACCTGAATTTAGAGGTAAGCGAGATAGCTCTGGGGTTAGACGAAATGCAGAGCATACTGACGCTTTAAGAACCATGTCTGATACTGCCTCACAATATGCAGAAGCTGAGGAAGGAGAGCTTCAGTCTGTGGGTGATGTTTCTGACTCAGGAAAGATGATGCAACCTGATTCTGATATTTCTACATTTAAATTTAAGCTTGAACACCTCCGTGTGTTTCTCAGGGAGGTATTAGCTGCTCTGAATGAATGTGATACAATTGCAGTGCCAGAGAAATTGTGTAGACTGGATAAATACTATGCAGTGCCGGTGTGTACTGATGTTTTTCCAATACCTAAAAGGTTTACAGAAATTATTACTAAGGAATGGGATAGACCAGGTGTGACGTTCTCTTCCCCTCCTATTTTTAGAAAAATGTTTCCAATAGACGCCACCACACGGGACTTATGACAGACAGTTCCTAAGGTGGAGGGAGCAGTTTCTACTTTAGCAAAGCGTACTACTATCCCTGTCTAGGACAGTTGTGCTTTTTTAGATCCAAATATAAAAAATTAGAAGGTTACCTTAAGAAAATGTTTATTCAATAAGGTTTTATCTTACAGCCCCTTGCATGCATTGCTCCTGTCACTGCTGCTGCAGCGTTCTGGTTTGAGTCTCTGGAAGAGGCTTTACAGGTAGCAACTCCATTGGATGACATACTTGGCAAGCTTAGATCACTTAAGCTAGCCAATTCCTTTGTTTTCTGATGCCATTGTTCATTTGACTAAACTAACGGCTAAGAATTCTGGTTTTGCTATACAGGCGCGCAGGGTGCTATGGCTTAAATCATGGTCAGCTGACGTGACTTCAAAATCTAAGCTGCTTAACATTCCCTTCAAGGGGCAGACCCTATTCGGGCCTGGTTTGAAGGAGATTATTGCTGATATCACTGGAGGAAAAGGTCATGCCCTTCCTCAGGACAGGTCCAAATCAAGGGCCAAACAGTCTAATTTTCGGGCCTTTCGAAACTTCAAGGCAAGTGCAGCATCAACTTCCTCTAATGCAAACAAGAGGGAACTTTTGCTCAGTCCAAGACGGTCTGGAGACCAAACCAGACCTGGGACAAAGGTAAGC
Source organism: Bombina bombina (assembly GCF_027579735.1). Taxonomy (NCBI): domain Eukaryota; kingdom Metazoa; phylum Chordata; class Amphibia; order Anura; family Bombinatoridae; genus Bombina; species Bombina bombina. Next base: position 153,726,516 of record NC_069507.1, read on the forward strand.
AGGCCAAAAAGCCTGCTGCTGCCTCTAAGACAGCATGAAGGAACGGCCCCCTATCCGGTAACGGATCTAGTAGGGGGCAGACTTTCGCTCTTCAGCCAGGCGTGGGCAAGAGATGTCCAGGATCCCTGGGTGTTGGAAATTATATCCCAGGGATATCTTCTGGACTTCAAAGCTTCCCCCCCCAAAAGCGAGATTTCCCCTTTCACAATTATCTGCAAACCAGATAAAGAGAGAAGCATTCTTACACTGTGTACGAGACCTCCTAGTTATGGGAGTGATCCATCCAGTTCCAAAGGAGGAACAGGGACAGGGTTTTTACTCAAATCTGTTTGTGGTTCCCAAAAAAGAGGGAACCTTCAGACCAATTTTGGATCTAAAGATCTTAAACAAATTCCTCAGAGTTCCATCATTCAAGATGGAAACTATTCGTACCATCCTACCTATGATCCAGGAGGGTCAATATATGACTACAGTGGATTTAAAGGATGCTTATCTTCACATTCCGATAACAAAGATCATCATCGGTTTCTCACGTTTGCCTTTCTAGACAGGCATTACCAGTTTGTAGCTCTTCCCTTTGGATTAGCTACAGCCCCAAGAATCTTTACGAAGGTTCTAGGGTAGCTTCTGGCGGTCCTAAGGCCGCGGGGCATAGCAGTGGCCCCTTAGTTAGACGACATCCTGATACAGGCGTCAAACTTCCAAATTGCCAAGTCTCATACGGACGTAGTACTGGCATTTCTGAGATTGCATGGGTGGAAAGTGAACGAGGAAAAGAGTTCTCTATCCCCACTCACAAGCGTTTCCTTCCTAGGGACTCTGATAGATTCTGTAGAAATGAAAATTTACCTGACGGAGTCCAGGTTATTAAAGCTTCTAAATTCCTGCCGTGTTCTTCATTCCATTCCGCGCCCTTCGGTGGCTAAGTGCATGGAAGTAATCGGCTTAATGGTAGCGGCAATGGACATAGTGCCGTTTGCACGCCTACATCTCAGACCGCTGCAACTATGCATGCTCAGTCAGTGGAACGGGGATTACACAGATTTGTCCCCTCTACTAAATCTGGATCAAGAGACCAGGGATTCTCTTCTCTGGTGCCTATCTCGGGTCCATCTGTCCAAAGGTATGACCTTTCGCAGGCCAGATTGGACAATTGTAACAACAGATGCCAGCCTTCTAGGTTGGGGTGCAGTCTGGAACTCCCTGAAGGCTCAGGGATCGTGGACTCAGGAGGAGACACTCCTTCCAATAAATATTCTAGAAGAGCGATATTCAATGCTCTTCAGGCTTGGCCTCAGTTAGCAACTCTGAGGTACATCAGATTTCATTCAGACAACATCACGACTGTGGCTTACATCAACCATCAAGAGGGAACAAGAAGTTCCCTAGCGATGTTAGAAGTCTCAAAGATAATTCGCTGGGCAGAGACTCACTCTTGCCACCTATCAGCTATCCATATCCCAGGTGTAGAGAACTGGGAGGCGGATTTTTTAAGTCGTCAGACTTTTCATCCGGGAGAGTGGGAACTCCATCCGGAGGTGTTTGCACAATTGATTCATCGTTGGGGCAAACCAGAACTGGATCTCATGGCGTCTTGCTAGAACGCCAAGCTTCCTTGTTATGGATCCAGGTCCAGGGATCCCAAGGCAACGCTAATAGATGCTCTAGCAGCGCCCTGGTCTTTCAACCTGGCTTATGTGTTTCCACCGTTTCCTCTGCTCCCTCGACTGATTGCCAAGGTCAAGCAGGAGAGAGCATCAGTGATTTTGATAGCGCCTGCGTGGCCACGCAGGACCTGGTATGCAGATCTGGTGGACATGTCATCCTTTCCACCATGGACTCTGCCTCTGAGACAGGACCTTCTACTTTAGGGTCCTTTCAACCATCCAAATCTAATTTCTTTGAGACTGACTGCCTGGAGATTGAACGCTTGATTTTATCAAAGCGTGGCTTCTCCGAGTCAGTCATTGATACCTTAAAACAGGCACGAAAGCCTGTCACCAGGAAAATTTACCACAAAATATGGTGTACATATCTTTATTGGTGTGAATCCAAGGTTTAGGATTCCCAGGATATTAACTTTTCTCCAAGATGGTTTGGAAAAAGGATTGTCAGCTAGTTCCTTAAAAGGACAGATTTCTGCTCTGTCTATTCTTTTGCACAAGCGTCTGGCAGATGTTCCAGACGTTCAGGCATTTTGTCAGGCTTTGGTTAGAATCAAGCCTGTGTTTAAACCTGTTGCTCCCCCATGGAGCTTAAATTTGGTTCTTAAGGTTCTTCAAGGAGTTCCGTTTGAACCTCTTCATTCCATAGATATCAAACTTTTATCTTGGAAAGTTCTGTTTTTGGTAGCTATTTCCTCGGCTCATAGAGTCTCCGAGTTATCTGCTTTACAATGTGATTCTCCTTATCTGATCTTCCATACGGATAAGGTAGTCCTGCGTACCAAACCTGGGTTTTTACCTAAGGTGGTATCTAACAAGAATATCAATCAAGAGATTGTTGTTCCATCCTTGTGTCCTAATCCTTCTTCAAAGAAGGAACGTCTATTACACAATCTGGACGTGGTTCGTGCTTTAAAGTTTTACTTACAAGCTACTAAAGATTTTTGGTGAGGAGGAAGGTGCTGCTACAGTGATGATCCGCCGGGTACAGGAAGCAGTGCGGGTCAAACCATGTATGAACAAGGGGAATGGTATGGAGCCAACCAAAGGATAGCGGTGGACTACCGCAAAAAATGCACAAAAAGAAGAGGTGGAAGGCTACTGAGCATCAGTAAAACGGTATATTTATTTCCAATGTTAAAAAATACACACAAAGGTGAACAAAGTCACAAACAAACAGGGAAGGAGACAGCAGTCTAACATGTTTCACGCATACTTGCGCTTAATCATAGATTAATCATATGATTAAGCACTAGTATGCGTGAAACATGTTAGACTGCTGTCTCCTTCCCTGTTTGTTTGTGACTTTGTTCACCTTCATGTGTATTTTTTAACATTGGAAATAAATATACCGTTTTACTGATGCTCAGTAGCCTTCCACCTCTTCTTTTTGTACTAAAGATTTTTGTCAAACATCTGCTTTGTTTGTTGTCTACTCTGGACAGAGGAGAGGTCAAAAGGCTTCAGCAACCTCTCTTTCTTTTTGGCTAAGAAGCATAATACGCCTAGCCTATGAGACTGCTGGACAGCAGCCCCCTGAAAGGATTACAGCTCATTCTACTAGAGCTGTGGCTTCCACTTGGGCCTTTAAAAATGAGGCTTCTGTTGAACAGATTTGCAAGGCGGCGACTTGGTCTTCGCTTCATACTTTTTCAAAATTCTACAAATTTGATACTTTTGCTTCTTCGGAGGCTATTTTTGGGAGAAAGGTTTTACAGGCAGTGGTACCTTCCGTTTAAGTACCTGCCTTGTCCCTCCCTTCATCCGTGTACTTTAGCTTTGGTATTGGTATCCCACAAGTAATGGATGATCCGTGGACTGGATACACCTTACAAGAGAAAACACAATTTATGCTTACTTGATAAATGTATTTCTCTTGTGGTGTATCCAGTCCACGGTCCGCCCTGTCATTTTAAGGCAGGTAATTTTTTCATTTAAACTACAGTCACCACTGCACCCTATGGTTTCTCCTTTCTCTGCGTGTTTTCGGTCAAATGACTGGATATGGCAGTTAGGGGAGGAGCTATATAACAGCTCTGCTGTGGGTGTCCTCTTGCAACTTCCTGTTGGGAATGAGAATATCCCACAAGTAATGGATGATCCGTGGACTGGATACACCACAAGAGAAATAAATTTATCAGGTAAGCATAAATTGTGTTTTCTTATTAAATAAATTAATCCTATTTAAAGCTAAATACTTACTTGTAAAATAAACCCTAATATAGCTACAATATAACGAATAATTGTATTGTAGCTATTTTAGGATTTATATTTATTTTACAGGCAACTTTGTATTTATTTTAACTAGGTACAATAGCTATTAAATCATTATTAACTATTTAATAGCTACCTAGTTAAAATAATTACAAAATTACCTGTAAAATAAATCCTAACCTAAGTTACAATTAAACCTAACACTACACTAGCAATAAATAAATTAAACAATTTTCCAATTTACTTTTATCACCAATTTTGCTTTGTTCTCTTGGTATTCTTCGTTAAAAGCTTAACCTAGGAGGTTCATTTGCTAATTTCTTAGACCTTGAAGTCTACCTCTTTCAGATTGCATTTTAACAGTTTTTCACCACTAGAGGGTATTAGTTCACGTATTTCATATAGATAACACTGTGCTCGTGCACGTGAAGTTATCTGGGAGCCATCACTGATTGGCTAGACTGAAAGTCTGTCAAAAGAACTGAAAAAAGGGGCAGTTTGCAGAGGCTTAGATACAAGATAATCACAGAGGTTAAAAGTATATTATTATAACTGTGTTGGTTATGCAAAACTGGGGACTGGGTAATAAAGGGATTATCTATCTTTTAAAACAATAAAAATTCTGGTGTAGACTGTCCCTTTAAATAAATTAACTACAATTACCTACAATTAAATCAACTAAACTAAATTACAAAAAAAAACAAACACTGGGTTAGAGTAGGGGTATGTGGGTGGTGGGTTGTAATGTTGGGGGGGGTATTGTATGTTTTTTTTTACAGGCAAAAGAGCTGATTTCTTTGGGGCATGCCCCGCAAAAAGCCCTTTTAAGGGCTGGTAAGGTAATAGAGCTGTTAACTTTTTATTTTAGAATAGGGTAGGGCATTTTTTTTATTTTGGGGGGCTTTGTTATTTTTTTAGGGGGCTTAGAGTAGGTGTAATTAGTTTTAAAATTCTTGTAATCTTTTTTTTTTTTTGTAATTTAATGTTTGTTTTTGTAATTTAGTTTAGTTGATTTAATTGTAGGTAATTGTAGTTAATGTATTTAATTTATTTATTGCTAGTGTAGTGTAATTGTAACTTACTTTAGGATTTATTTTACAGGTAATTTTGTAATTATTTTAACTAGGTAGCTATTAAATAGTTAATAATTATTTAATAGCTATTGTACCTAGTTAAAATAAATACAAAGTTGCCTGTAAAATAAATATAAAATTTATTAGAGTAGCGGCGAGGTCCGGTCGGCAGATTAGGGGCTAATACTTGAAGTTAGGTGTCGGCGATGTTAGGGAGGGCAGATTAGGGGTTAATAAAATTTATTATAGGGTTTGCAAGGCAGGAATGAGGCGGTTTAGGGGTTAATACATTTATTAGAGTTGCGGCGAGGTCCGGTCGGCAGATTAGGGGTTAATAAGTGTAGGTAGGTAGCGGCGACGTTGGGGGGGCAGATTAGGGGTTAATAAATATTATGTAGGGATTGGCGATGTTAGGGGCAGCAGATTAGGGGTTTATAGGGATAATGTAGGTGGCGGTGGTGTCCGGTCGGCAGATTAGGGGTTAAAAAAATTATTAGAGTGGCGGCGGTGTGGGGGGACCTCGATTTAGGGGTACATAGGTAGTTTATCGGTGTTAGTGTACTTTAGAGCACAGTAGTTAAGAGCTTTATAAACCGGCGTTAGCCCATAAAGCTCTTAACTCCTAACTTTTTTCTGCGGCTGGAGTCTTGTCGGTAGAGGGTGTACCGCTCACTTCAGCCAAGACTCTAAATACCAGCATTAGGAAGATCCCATTGAAAAGATAGGATACGCAATTGGCGTAAGGGGATCTGCGGTATGGAAAAGTCGCGGCTGGATAGTGAGCGTTAGACCCTTTCCTGACTCTAAATACCAGCGGGCGATAAAAAGCAGCGTTTGGAGCCCTTAACGCTGGTTTTGATGGCTAACGCAGAACTCTAAATCTAGGCGTAAGATACAGAGAGAACAAAGAAAAAATGGGAGTAAATTAGAAAATTGCTTAAAATTGCATGCTGTATCTGAATCATGAAAGAAAAAATGTGGGTTTCATATTCCTATAAACAAGAATGCAATGGGCTACGGGCAGAATGGAACATATAGCCTATCAGCATTACGAGGTAATAGAGTCCCTTAGATGACTCATATCCAGTTAACATAATGGAACAGTAATTACGATCCTGATAATAAACACTTAAACCTACCTTTGATATCTCCATAAAATATCCATGCAGCATTTTTTCGTACAAGAACTACAATAACTTTATTATCTTACCAAGCAAGCAAGTTAACTAGTGTTCATATGAGAATAAAAAAATATATTTATAGATAAACTTAGTCAATAATTTATAGAGTGACTATTAATAGGATATGTAAACTTGCTTTATTTTTGTATCTTATCTGTAAAAAAGACATACATTATGCACTCTCAACACTAAAAGCAACATTATCTTAAATAACGCTAAAGGGACAGTTTACACCAATTTTATATAACTGCATGTAGTAGACACTATTATAAAGAAGAATAGGCACAGATAATAATATAAAAATCCAGTATAAAACCTTTTAAAAATGTATTTAGAAGCTTCCAGTTCAGCACTGTTGATGAGGTTAGGCTGGGACAACCACTGAAAGGGCTTGGAAAGCAGAGACAGCTGACACTTCCCCCTACCCTGCATATGAAAAGACCAATTACACAACATGGAGTCTGTAGACATCATTATACATCTAAACCTTTGGGGCTTGGTAAGGAGTCTGAAAATCAGCACAATGTTATTTAAAAATAAGCAAAACTACACAGTTTTACAAATACATTCCCAGATGGGCTATATAAATGGATCATCTACAAAGCATTTATGCAAATATAGTGTACAATGTCCCTTTAAGCAATCTAGCTGGTGATTGGTCTCATATGATTGGCTCAGTAGATTTGTTCAACTCTCAGTAGTAAGTTGTTTCTACTTTAGTAATGGATATCAAGGGGAAAAAATTGGTTTTAATGTCTCATTGCAAATATAATAGAAAACACAGATGAGAATATTTATTTAATGAATGAACTGGTACCTGAAACCTAAACAAAAATCTTCTGATGAACATTGCTTCGTTTCAGTCTTCTCAGATGAGAACATTTTATTAATAAAAGCTAAACTCAACCAAACATATTCTGATAAACGCATTATTTTAGTCTTCTGTTTTGTGCAACAGTCGGAACTTGAATAACATTTTACACAGATAAGAAAATTGTATTAATAAAATGGTCTCTGAAACCTACTACATTTTAATAGAGAATTTATATATGAAACCTACCATATTTTATTAACAAACTGGTAGCTGAAACCTAAACTAAATAAAAATATTGTCTGAATTTGAATGACATTTTTATTGCCTAATTTTAGACTTCTATTTTGTGCAACAGCCTGAACTTGAATGACATTTTACACAGATGGAAAATTGTCTTAATAAATTGGAACACTGTAACATGATACATTCATTCTTGTTAGCTCAATTGTTGAGCTCCTTAATGAAAGGATAAATTATAGGATAAATTCTTGAATTCTGAATGAGCCAATACCACAGTGGTACCACCGTGTAAGTAAAAGTGTGGCACTCTTCTCCGTGGCTTTATATATTGCTGAAAATAACGATGTTTTGTGTTTTACAGTGCATCCCTTTATTATTGAAAAATCTGGAGTAATTTACAGAAGAATGGTACCATAAACTGTATTGCTTGGTTTTTCATTGCAAGAATAAGACTTTTTAGCTTTGGTTTTTATTTATATGAATTGTACAAATTGTAAAAGTTTTTATTAATTTTATTGAAATGTATGATATTTAATTGCATAAGTACTAATTTGTTTCATCAGTCTATGTTGGAAGAATATTGTGAAAACACCTTCAAAATGTTACTGAACAAACTAAATAAAATTAATAAAAAATTCCATCTGATAAAACAGATGAGATACTTCACATGTGCAAGTATCTTATCTCATTTAGTTAGTTTGTTCTATAATATTTTGAAGGTGTTTTTAATCATTTAGAATTTAAAGGCCAGATTGTAGAATTCAAACACTGCTCACCTATTATCACAGACAGAAGACTGCTTTATCATCAATACATCCAAATAAATGAAGCAGCAACATTTCAGGGCATCTGCTTGTTTGCAAAGCTAACACATATTACCTGTTTACAACCATTTAAACTCCCAATCCACAGATCCAGCACCAATCCATTTATCCTATGTATTCCATCTTAAAGGAATAGACCTTTTTTAATCCTCTATATTAAAGAGAACAAAGCACCTAATAATCTAAAAATACTCAACTATGTCCCTTAATGGTGCTGGATATTTCCTAAACGTAATATTGATAAACCCAGACACAGAACAGGAAGATGAACAAATCACATTCATTAATTAAATTATATTCCCTGTTCAACCTATAGGGATGCAATGTATGTATTATTCTAATCCATTTTGCTTCCTGAAAAGTAGATCCCTAACTATATTCCCACCCCTTTTCCTCTTTTTAACACCATATAACACCAAAAATCTCAATTGCTTGATCAGATTTGACCCTTTTTCCAAAAAAATGTGATTGAAGATTTTGCAGTTTAGGCTTCCTAATGTTGGATTTGTGCTGTACAATGCAGTCCTTTACTTTTTTTTTTTTTGTCCTACATATAAAAGTACACATGGACATTTTAAAGCATACACCGCCTTAGTAGACGTACATGTATAGTAGAAATGTATCTTAAACTTCCTTCCAGAGTGTGGATGACTAATTATCTCATTTAATGATGCAATTACACTGACCCCAACCTAGGAAAGGAATAGTTAAGTTTTTCCTTGCCAATAGTACACTTTCCTCCAATGCCGCCAATATCATCCCTGACCAATTTCTGGATTTTAGTTTTGCCCTTACAATAAACTGCTAATGGAGGTTCCTGAAATTCACGAATATGAGGATATCTGTTTTTCTCTTGTTAAGTGTGTTCAGTCCACGGGTCATCCATTACTTATGGGATATATTCTCCTTCCCAACAGGAAGTTGCAAGAGGATCACCCAAGCAGAGCTGCTATATAGCTCCTCCCCTCACATGTCATATCCAGTCATTCTCTTGCAACCCTCAACAAAGAAGGAGGTCGCGGGAGGAGTTGGAGTTTTTACTTAATTATTCTTCAATCAAAAGTTTGTTATTTTAAATGGCACCGGAGTGTGCTGTTTTTCTATCTCAGGCAGTATTTGGAAGAAGAAACTGCCTGCGTTTTTCTATGATCTTAGCAGGCGTAACTAAGATCCACTGGCTGTTCTCGACATTCTGAGGAGTGGGGTAACTTCAGAACATGGGAATAGCATGCGGGGTCCCCCGCAAATGAGGTATGTGCAGTACAATATTTTCTGGGAATGGAATTGACTAAGAAAACACTGCTGTTACCCGTATGATGTAAGTACAGCCTTAAATGCAGTAGTAGTGACTGGTATCAGGCTGATGAATGTATGCACAGTAGAGTTATTTTCTAGGGACTAGAATTTGACTGAGAAAATACTGTTAATACTGAAATAATGCTTAAGCCTTATCTGCAGTGGAAGCGACTGGTAGCAGGCTTAGTGATAACTTTGCATGACATTAAAAGAAGTTTGTTTTAAAAAAACGTTTACTGGCATGTTATTCGTTTTGTGAGGTACTTTGGTGATAAATCCTTTTGGGCATGAATTTTTTCTTTTTTTCCACATGGCTAACGTATATTTCTGCATAGAAAACGTTATATCAGGTCTCCCACTGTTGTAAATGAGCGGGAGGGGCCTTTTTTAGCGCCTTGTTGCGCAGTTAAAATTCTAGCACAGTCTTCCTGCTTCTTCCTCCTTGATCCAGGACGTCTCTAGAGAGCTCAGGGGTCTTCAAAATTCATTTTTGAGGGAGGTAATCAGTCACAGCAGACCTGTGACAGTGTGTTAGACTGTGATAAAAACGTTTAATATTAATTTGATATCCGTTTTTTTGGGTACTGAGGGGTTAATCATCCTTTTGCTAATGGGTGCAATCCTCTGCTAATTAATACATTTAAAGAATTGTTGACTATAACTGAATTAGTTCTTTGTTATTCAACTGTGTTTTTTAAAAGCACTGCAGTGTTTTTTATATTGCTTGTGAACTTATTGAAAGTAATTTCCAAGCTTGCTAGCTTCATTGCTAGTCTGTTTAAACATGTCTGATACAGAGGAATCTGCTTGTTCATTATGTTTAAAAGCCGATGTGGAGCCCAATAGAAATATGTGTACCAATTGTATTGATATTAAAAAGTCAATCTGTACCGATAAAGAAATTATCACCAGACAACGAGGGGGCAGTTATGCCGTCTAACTCTCCTCACGTGTCAGTACCTTCGTCTCCCGCTCGGGAGGTGCGTGAGATTAAGGCGCCAAGTACATCAAGGCCCTTACAAATCACTTTACATGATATGGCTAATGTTATGAAAGAAGTATTATACAATATGCCCGAGTTAAGAGGCAAGCGCGACAGCTCTGGGTTAAGGACAGAGTGCGCCAATGACACGAGAGCCATGTCTGATACTGCGTCACAATTTGCAGAACATGAGGACGGAGAGCTTCATTCTGTGGGTGACAGTTCTGATTCGGGGAGACCGGATTCAGAAATTTCAAATTTTAAATTTAAGCTTGAGAACCTCCACGTGTTGCTAGGGGAGGTGTTAGCGGCTCTGAATGATTGTGACACGGTGGCAATCCCAGAGAAATTATGTAGGCTGGATAAATACTACGCGGTAACAGTGTGTACTGACGTTTTTCCTATACCAAAGAGGCTTACAGAGATTATTAGCAAGGAGTGGGATAGACCCGGTGTGCCTTTTTCCCCTCCTCCGATATTTAGAAAAATGTTCCCTATAGATGCCACCACACAAGACTTATGGCAGACGGTCCCTAAGGTGGAGGGAGCAGTTTCTACTTTAGCCAAGCGTACCACTATCCCGGTGGAGGATAGCTGTGCTTTCTCAGATCCAATGGATAAAAAATTAGAGGGTTATCTTAAGAAAATGTTTGTTCAACAAGGTTTTATATTACAGCCTCTTACATGCATTGCGCCTGTCACTGCTGCAGCGGTTTCTGGTTTGAGTCTCTGGAAGAGGCGATTCGCACAGCACCATTGGATGAGTCTTTGAGCAAGATTAGAACCCTTAAGCTGGCTAATGCGTTTGTTTCGGATGCCGTAGTGCATTTAACCAAACTTACGGCTAAGAATTCCGGATTCGCCATACAGGCGCGCAGAGCGCTATGGCTTAAATCCTGGTCAGCAGATGTAACTTCTAAGTCTAAACTACTAAACATTCCTTTCAAAGGGCAGACCTTATTCGGGCCCGGCTTAAAGGAAATTATTGCTGACATTACTGGAGGTAAGGGCCACACCCTTCCTCAGGACAGGGCCAAATCAAAGGCCAAACAGTCTAATTTTCGTGCCTTTCGTAATTTCAAGGCAGGAGCAGCATCAACTTCCTCCGCTCCAAAACAGGAAGGAACTACTGCTCGTTACAGACAGGGTCGGAAAGGCAACCAGTCATGGAACAAGGGCAAACAGGCCAGAAAGCCTACTTCCGCCCCTAAGACAGCATGAAGACAGGGCCCCCTTTCCGGAGACGGATCTAGTGGGGGGCAGACTTTCTCTCTTCGCCCAGGCTTGGGCAAGAGATGTACAGGATCCCTGGACGTTGGAGATTATATCTCAGGGATACCTTCTGGATTTCAAAACTTCTCCTCCACAAGGGAGGTTTCATCTGTCAAGGTTATCAACAAACCTAGTAAAGAAAGAGGCATTTCTACAATGTGTACAAGACCTCTTAGTGATGGGAGTGATCCACCCAGTTCCGCGGACGGAACAGGGGCAAGGGTTTTATTCAAATCTGTTTGTGGTTCCCAAGAAAGAGGGAACCTTCAGACCAATCTTAGACTTAAAAATCTTAAACAAATTCCTAAGGGTTCCATCGTTCAAGATGGAAACCATTCGGACCATCCTACCCATGATCCAAGAGGGTCAATATATGACCACAGTGGATTTAAAGGATGCCTACCTTCACATACCGATTCACAAAGATCATTATCGGTACCTAAGGTTTGCCTTTCTAGACAGGCATTACCAGTTTGTAGCACTTCCCTTGGGTTAGCTACGGCCCCGAGAATTTTTACAAAGGTTCTGGGCTCACTCCTGGCGGTACTAAGACCACGAGGCATAGCGGTGGCTCCGTACCTAGACGACATTCTGATACAAGCGTCAAGTTTTCAAAATGCAAAGTCTCATACAGAGATAGTTCTAGCATTTCTGAGGTCGCATGGGTGGAAAGTGAACGTGGAAAAGAGTTCTCTGTTACCACTCACAAGGGTCCCTTTTCTAGGGACTCTTATAGATTCTGTAGAGATGAAGATTTACCTGACGGAGTCCAGGTTATCAAAGATTCTCAATGCTTGCCGTGTCCTTCACTCCATTCCAAGCCCATCAGTAGCTCAGTGCATGGAAGTAATCGGCTTAATGGTCGCGGCAATGGACATAGTGCCATTTGCGCGCCTACATCTCAGACCGCTGCAACTATGCATGCTAAGTCAATGGAACGGGGATTACTCAGATCTGTCCCCTTTGCTAAATCTGGATCAGGAGACCAGAGATTCTCTTCTCTGGTGGTTGTCAAGGGTTCATCTGTCCAAAGGAATGACTTTTCGCAGACCAGATTGGACGATTGTAACAACAGATGCCAGCCTACTAGGCTGGGGAGCAGTCTGGAACTCCCTGAAGGCTCAGGGATCGTGGACTCAGGAGGAGAAACTCCTCCCGATAAACATTCTAGAATTAAGAGCAATATTCAATGCTCTTCTAGCTTGGCCTCAGTTAGCAACACTGAGGTTCATCAGATTTCAGTCGGACAACATCACGACTGTGGCTTACATCAATCATCAAGGGGGAACCAGGAGTTCCCTAGCGATGTTGGAAGTTTCGAAGATAATTCGCTGGGCAGAGTCTCACTCTTGCCACCTGTCAGCGATCTACATCCCAGGCGTGGAGAACTGGGAGGCGGATTTTCTAAGTCGCCAGACTTTTCATCCGGGGGAGTGGGAACTTCACCCGGAGGTATTTGCTCAACTGATTCATCGTTGGGGCAAACCGGATCTGGATCTCATGGCATCTCGCCAGAACGCCAAGCTTCCTTGTTACGGATCCAGGTCCAGGGACCCGGGAGCGGTGCTGGTAGATGCACTAGCAGCCCCTTGGGTTTTCAACATAGCTTATGTGTTTCCACCTTTTCCGTTGCTACCTCGACTGATTGCCAGGATCAAACAGGAGAGAGCATCTGTGATTCTGATAGCGCCTGCGTGGCCACGCAGGACCTGGTATGCAGACCTAGTGGACATGTCGTCCTGTCCACCATGGTCTCTACCCCTGAGGCAGGACCTTCTAATTCAGGGTCCTTTCAACCATCCAAACCTAATTTCTCTGAGGCTGACTGCTTGGAAATTGAACGCTTGATTCTATCAAAGCGTGGGTTTTCGGATTCGGTTATTGATACATTAATACAGGCTCGGAAACCTGTTACCAGAAAAATTTACCACAAGATATGGCGTAAATATTTATATTGGGGTGAATCCAAGAGTTACTCATGGAGTAAGGTTAGGATTCCTAGGATATTGTCTTTTCTACAAGAGGGTTTAGAAAAGGGCTTATCCGCTAGTTCACTAAAGGGACAGATTTCTGCTCTGTCTATTCTTTTACACAAGCGTCTGGCAGAGAATCCAGACGTCCAGGCTTTTTGTCAGGCTTTGGCTAGGATTAAGCCTGTGTTTAAAGCTGTTGCTCCTCCGTGGAGCTTAAACTTGGTTCTTAAAGTTCTTCAGGGTGTTCCGTTTGAACCCCTTCATTCCATTGATATTAAGCTTTTATCTTGGAAAGTTCTGTTTTTGATGGCTATTTCCTCGGCTCGAAGAGTCTCTGAGTTATCTGCCTTACATTGTGATTCTCCTTATCTGATCTTTCATTCAGACAAGGTAGTCCTGCGTACTAAACCTGGGTTTTTACCTAAGGTTGTTTCTAACAGGAATATCAATCAAGAGATTGTTGTTCCATCTTTATGTCCTAATCCTTCTTTAAAGAAGGAACGTCTTTTGCATAATCTAGACGTGGTCCATGCCCTGAAGTTCTACTTACAGGCAAATAAAGATTTTCGACAAACTTCTTCTCTGTTTGTCGTTTACTCTGGACAGAGGAGAGGTCAAAAGGCTTCGGCTACCTCTCTCTCTTTTTGGCTTCGTAGCATAATACGCTTAGCCTATGAGACTGCTGGACAGCAGCCTCCTGAAAGAATTACAGCTCATTCCACTAGAGCTGTGGCTTCCACCTGGGCCTTTAAGAATGAGGCCTCTGTTGAACATATTTGCAAGGCTGCAACTTGGTCTTCACTTCATACTTTTTCCAAATTTGACACTTTTGCTTCTTCGGAGGCTGTTTTTGGGAGAGAGGTTCTACAGGCAGTGGTTCCTTCTGTTTAATGTTCCTGCCTTGTCCCTCCCATCATCCGTGTACTTTAGCTTTGGTATTGGTATCCCATAAGTAATGGATGACCCGTGGACTGAACACACTTAACAAGAGAAAACATAATTTATGCTTACCTGATACATTTATTTCTCTTGTAGTGTGTTCAGTCCACGGCCCGCCCTGTCTATTTGAGGCAGGTTCTAAATTTTAAATTATAACTCCAGTCACCACTGCACCCTATAGTTTCTCCTTTCTCGTCTTGTTTCGGTCGAATGACTGGATATGACATGTGAGGGGAGGAGCTATATAGCAGCTCTGCTTGGGTGATCCTCTTGCAACTTCCTGTGTGAAAGGAGAATATATCCCATAAGTAATGGATGACCCGTGGACTGAACACACTACAAGAGAAATAAATTTATCAAGTAAGCATAAATTATGTTTTAAAGGGACATTAAACCCACATTTTCTCTTTCATGATTCAGATAGAGAATACCATTTTAAACAACTTTCTAATATACTTCTGTTATCTAATTTTCTTCATTCTCTTGATATTTCTTCCTGAAAAGCATATCTAGTTAGGCTCAGTAGATTCTGATTGGTGGCTGCACATATTTGCCTCATGATTGGCTCACCCATGTGCATTGCTATTTCTTTAAATAAGGATATCTAAATATTGAAGCAAATTAGATAATAGAAGTAAATTGGAATTTTGTTTAAAATTGTATTCTCTGTCTGAATCATGAAAGAAACATTTTGGGTTTAGTGTCCCTTTAAGGATGTGCCAATTCTTTTTAATACAATTTAAATACTCTTTAGCTAATGGGACTATAATTAATAACAAATGAAATTCCATTGCTGGACCTCAGTGTTCTATTAGTCCGTTGCGTACCCTCAATATTTTGCAAAGCCCATTTTGGCTCCAGAGTGTCATATCCACATACCTCAAATTGTTTAGTCATTTCCTGCATCCGAATACTGCAAGTTTCTCATTTAGAGACAATCCTACATATTCTCATAAGATTTAGGCTCACTGTTGAACACTCTTCTGGGGTGAAAACTATCCCTTTGTAGTAGAGTGTTTTGACCAGTGGGTTTTCTAAAAAAGATCTGTACTGATCCGATTTATCCTCCTGGCTAACCATTGTATCTAGAAGCTCAATCTTCTGATTGTCATATTTACAAGAAAATTTTAATTCGGGATGTTGGGTCTCATTTTCCAACCTTAAATTTTCCAGGGATGGAATGTCACCCCGCCATATTTCACAGGTTCAATACACCACACCCCTAGAATGTTCATAGTCAGTCCCTTGTTCCTATCTGAGAGGTCACCGAGGCATCTCTTGTTCTATCCTGTGAGATTGCATAGAGTTCTTTGTTGATATTAATGTTTTTTTATGTTTTAATAAAATCACATTAACAGTTACATTTAAAAATGATGGAGAATTACAGTTCTTGTACTTGAACCTGAGTTGCGTTAGCTGAGGGACTCCGATACCTCAGATTAGTGATAGACAGCATTGGATTGGTGTCTAAAAGAAATTGTTAACCATTCTACCAGTAGCCTATTTTATGCTTGTTTAATGTAGTTTGATATATTGTGTGTGTGTGTGTGTGTGTGTTTATTTTCCTTCAGCAACACAAATGCAACACTTTTAATAATGATGTTAACACGTTAACTACCTTTGTTTTTTACAGAATGAATCAAAAGCCACTTCTGGTTCACAAAACATTCACAACCTATTTAAGCATGCCATACGTATACTACAAGAAAATGGGATGGTCTTTCAGAAAAGCAAAAACTCTGATGTTTATCAAGTAAGAAAAATATTTAGCACTTTTAAAACATTACTGTTTGTTCATATTCTGAATAACTTGTTTTCTAGTGAAGCATATTAAGGCTTGTCATATGGCTGTTGGAGTTGTTCCTATTAATTAGTAGCAGCACTTAAATGCCTGTTGTCATTGGCTCTCCCGATCTGCTCAGCTGGCTCCCAGTAGTGGATCGCTGCACCTTCAACAAAGGATACCAAGAAAATGAAGCAAATTAGTTAATTGAAGTAAATTGTAAAGGTATTTCAAATTGCATGCTCTATCTGAATAATGTAAAAAACAATGATTTCATGTCCCTTTAGTACAGCCGTTTTGGACGTCCATATACATGAACTTCCTGTTTTACTTCTTTAGCCATTTTCATGCTAATTATTACCTTTCCTCAGCCAGTGTCATTTATCACTAAAGAGTATTCCCTAATAGGACATACATGTGCAAAAAGAAAATTCTCTAATCCTAGGTAAATACCCAGGGGTCATGGGCATCTACAGGGTTTTTTTATCCCCCTGATTGTAGCTCAATTTTTTGAGGAAGAAGCACAGTATTTTGGGAGTTACATAGTATTCTGGTATTTATAGTTCACAATTTCCCCCTTAGTATTTTGCCACGGCAGTTCTGGGCTCTAATTCCAAGCATGCATTGTACAGCACCACTATTTTATCACACAAAACTGTTCTGTTATCCCTTTCTACTACAGCTTTCCCATAGCCTCAAATTGTGCAAGCCTGCAGCTGAAGGCACACCTTTAAATTGAATGTTTTAGTTGAAGACCAATGGCACTACTCAGTGTTAAAAGAAGGAGTATTTTTCAATCTCAATATAAATAAGCTTAAATTGTAGCTGCATTCTTGTTTTGATTCAAGTAGGTGCTGTGTATCTAGGTAAAGATATTTGACTTTAATTCCAACAAAGACATTGGGTAGGATACCCCTTTAAGCATTAAATTCCTTCATTTGTGTATATACATGTATGCTTGATCACTCTATAAAATCAAATACTTTATTTCAACTTGTTAAAAATGGGTCAAACACATGTAAAAACAGTGGTCTGTGGTTAAACAGATTATTGTAATTCATTGGGCAATGTCTGCCTTATAACATTATATTGATCTGATAATCTATGAGTATATGAGTGTTGGATAGCTTAGCTAGATTTGCCATCTCCACATATTGCACAGATCAGATATATTAATCATAAATCCATATATCCGTTATATGTGCTCTGCTCTGATTTTTTGCGCTTTAAAATAAAGTTCAGTAGTCACATTCAGCTTGTAATATCAAGCCTTAACCCCTTAATGACCACAGCACTTTTCCATTTTCTGTCCGTTTGGGACCAAGGCTATTTTTACATTTTTGCGGTGTTTGTGTTTAGCTGTAATTTCCCTCTTACTCATTTACTGTACCCACACATATTATATACCGTTTTTCTCGCCATTAAATTAACTTTCTAAAAATACCATTATTTTCATCATATCTTATAATTTACTATAAAAAAAATTATAAAATATGAGGAAAAAATGGAAAAAAACACACTTTTTTTAACTTTGACCCCCAAAATCTGTTACACATCTACAACCACCAAAAAAAAAACATGCTAAATAGTTTCTAAATTTTGTCCTGAGTTTAGAAATACCTAATATTTACATGTTCTTTGCTTTTTTTGAAAGCTATAGGGCCATAAATACAAGTAGCATTTTGCTATTTCCAAACTACTTTTTTTCAAAATTAGCGCTAGTTACATTGGAACACTAATATCTTTCAGGAATCCCTGAATATCTATTGACATGTATATATTTTTTTTTAGAAGACATCCCAAAGTATTAATCTAGGCCAATTTTGGTATATTTCATGCCACCATTTCACCGCCAAATGCGATCAAATACAAAATATCGTTCACTTTTTCACAAATTTTTTCACAAACTTTCGGTTTCTCACTGAAATTATTTACAAACAGATTGTGCAATTATGGCACAAATGGTTGTAAATGCTTCTCTGGGATCCCCTTTGTTCAGAAATAGCAGACATATATGGCTTTGGCATTGCTTTTTGGTAATTAGAAGGCCGCTAAATGCCGCTGCGCACCACACGTGTATTATGCCCAGCAGTGCAGGGGTTAATTAGGGAGCTTGTAGGGAGCTTGTATGGTTAATTTTAGCTTTAGTGTAGTGTAGTAGACAACCCAAAGTAATGATCTAGGCCCATTTTGGTATATTTCATGCCACCATTTCACCGCCAAATGCGATCAAATAAAAAAAAAACGTTAAATTTTTCACAATTTTAGGATTCTCACTGAAATCATTTACAAACAGCTTGTGCAATTATGGCACAAATGGTTGTAAATGCTTCTCTGGGATCCCCTTTGTTCAGAAATAGCAGATATATATGACTTTGGTGTTGCTTTCTGGTAATTAGAAGGCCGCAAAATGCTGCTGCGCATCACACGTGTATTATGGCTAGCAGTGAAGGGGTTAATTAGGAAGTTTGTAGGGAGCTTGCAGGGTTAATTTTAGCTTTAGTGTAGAGATCAGCCTCCCACCTGACACATCAGACCCCCTGATCCCTCCCAAACAGCTCCCTTCCCTCCCCCACCCCACAATTGTCCCCGCCATCTTAAGTACTGGCAGAAAGTCTGCCAGTACTAAAATAAAAGCTTTTTGGGGGGTATAGGTTTTTTTTTTTTTTTTAAATAATAATTATTCTGCTGTATAGGACCCCCCTTAGCCTCCAACCTCCCTGATCCCCCCCAAAACAGCTTTGTAACCTTCCCTATCTGCCTTATTGGGGCCATCTTGGGTACTGGCAGCTGTCTGCCAGTACCCAGCTTATACAAAAAAGTGCTTTTTTTTCTTAAGTTTTTTTTTTTCTGTAGTGTAGCTTCCCCAAACCCCCCCCCCACCACCACCACAAACCCCAACCACCTCATTGATTGTTTTTTTTCTACAGTTTTTTTAAACTGATTGCACCTTTTTCTGTAGTGTAGCGGTTCCCACCCGCTCCCTCCCCGTGCACGCGCCCGCCCCCCGCCCTCCCGTGCACGCGCGCGCGTCCGTGCGCGCCCCCGGGCATCCCCGCCCACGATCCCGCCCCCCTCCACATCTCCAGGGCCATCGATGGCCGCCACCCGCCTCCCGGTAATGCTCCCACCCACCAACGAAGGAAGCCACCGATCTCCGGTGCAGAGAGCCGGATGGCTTCAAAAGGTTATTGCAGGATGCCTCCATATCGAGGCATCACTGCAATAACCGGAAAGCAGCTGGAAGCAAACAGGATCGCTTCCAGCTGCTTTCCACACCGAGGACGTGCAGGGTACGTCCTCAGGCATTAACTGCCTTTTTTTTGAGGACGTACCCTGCACGTCCTCGGTCGTTAAGGGGTTAAAGGGCCATTATACCCACATTTTTTCTTTCATGATTTAGAAAGAGAATGCATTTTTAAACATCTTTCTAATTTACTTCTATTATCTAATTTGTTTAATTCTCTTGATATTCATTGCTGAAAAGCATATCTAGATATGCTCAGTAGCTGCTGATTGGTTGCTGCACATAGAAGCCTCATGTGATTGGCTCACCCATGTGCATTGCTTTTTCTTCAAATAAGGATATCTAAAAAATGAAGCAAAATAAATAATAGACGTAAATTGTAATGGTGTCTAAATTTGTATGTTCTATCTGAATTATGAAAGAAAGATTTTGGGTTTAGTGGCCCTTTAATTTAATGCTAGTGTTTTCTATGTAACTCAGTGTCAATTGAGAGTATGTTTTTCAATGAGTAATTTTATAGTTGATGCTTTAAAGTATTCAGACAAATTATTATCTGTTGGAGGTTCTTGTTATTTACATTATTAACTCATTGGATATACATATGTGCTGTAATGTTTAATTGTAACAGCATGTTACAACCCTTTCACATTTTGTATTATTGTGTTACATATATTGCTTATCCAGTTTGAACTTAATTAAACTCAATAATCATCTTAATATAGTAACCATAATAGTTGCTTTCTTAATTCTTGGAGGATAAGGTCCCTATAATCGGAGTAACTTGGTTATCTATATTCATGTAAGGCAACCGCTTTGGTTCAGCAGATACAGTGTAACGTTATACCAATTTCCTCATCAGCACTGTAAGGATTGTTACATTTAAAACGATTTCTGGTTTATATTATCTCACTTGTATGAAACTGAGTTGGTCTGTCATATTCAAGACCTCTCACAGACCTAGTTTAACCCCAGATTGAATTAATATGTTAGAGCTATATTGTTAGTGTTGCCGCCGGCGTTTATCAACGTCTGGTCACAGAGCAACACCACACTTGGTAAATTGTTAGGTTTGTTATTAGGCAGATCAATAAGTAAGAGGGTGTAAGGGAACCCTAGTTTTAATTCAGTGGCTGATGGTCAAGATAATTGAATTTAATACAAACGGGTATCCATTTATCTGCCTAATTGCAAACCTAACAATTTACCAAGTGCAGTGCTGCTCTGTGACCGGACATTGATAAATGCCAGTGCCAACACTAACATTAAAGCTCTAACACATATCAATGCAATCTGCGGTTAAACTATAGTAGTGTCTATTACTTGCAGATAAGTTAAAATTGGTGCATACTGTCCCTTTAAAACAATAATTCCATCTTTGTAATGTTTGGCCTACATATGCTAAAAATTCATTGGAAACATAGACTTATGGGGTATTCGTAAATTAGGAAAAAATAATGAATCTGTTTGAAGGTATTTTTCTTTAGCTACCCTAGTTTTATAGAAAAGGTTCTTAAGAAATCAGTTTTCATTTTGCATTTTTTTTAGTATTAACTTCCTATTTGTTGTTATTTTATGTACCCATGTAGGGTAGGTGTTTTCCTATTAAAAATTGTATATAATATGCATTTGTAAACTTAACAAGGAGTGGATAATTATGGTGAAACCAATACTGACCACTAAAGTGCATAATAAAAATACAATGATTTAACACCTACTCTGAATTTCAAATAAGCAGTAGATCTTTTTTTTCCCATTTCCCCCCCCCCCCTGTATCATGTGACAGACATCATCCAATCACAGACTAATAAACATATACTCTGTGAGCTTGTGCACATGCTCAGTGCGAGATTCTTCCCCAGAAAGGCTGTATATAAAAGTGTTATTTGATAATGGAGGTACGCAGATTGCATTTTCTTTAATTTCCGAAGCTATTGTAGACTTGCTTGATGAGTCTTGATGCTTAAAGGGACATAAAACAAGTTGGGATAGAGACAAAATAATATAATTTGTACTTTAATTAATTTACCTGCAAATTTATACTGCAATGCCTCGCCATTAACCCTTTATTTTTAGTTTATGAATTGTAAAGCTCCAACTCCCCCCCCCCACACACACACACACACACAATTCCTTTTATGGCTGTATCTATGTTTATTGTTCTTTTGGTAAAATGCAAAAGTGAATAGCGATTATCTGATGGAGTATGCCTAGAAGCTGTGAACTCAGTTGAAATACAATGCCTGTGTCTAAACACTGATAAGAGGGGTGGAGTTAGCTGCTCCAGGCAGTTTAGCTATGTAATTCATTTTGCTTATTTTTGAAAATTATTTTTAAATATTTGCCAGCAATTTATTTTACAAAGATATGACGAGTCCACGGATTTCATCCTTGTGGGATATTAACCTCCTGCTAACAGGAAGTAGCAAAGAGCACCACAGCAGAGCTGTATATATAGCCCCTCCCTTCCCCTCCACCTCCAGTCATTCTCTTTGCCTGTGTTATACTAGGAAGACATGGTAAAGTGAGGTGTTAGTTTTAGTTTCTTCAATCAAGAAGTTTTTTTATTTTAAATGGTACTGGTGCATACTATTTTCCTCAGGGGGATATGGAAGAAGATTTCTGCCCTGAGGTTTGATGATCTTAGCATTTGTAACTAAGATCCACGCTGGTTCCCATGAGACATCTTCAGTGTGGAGACCGGTTTCATACTACAAGCAGCATTAAGGTATGTGCAGCCTTTTTTTCTGAGGAGAACTGGCTGGCATTATTTCCCTGTATGGGAATGGGGTAAGCAGTAAGACTTATTTTAATAAGAAGGGTGTTACTTGAGTCCCTATACTATATTTATCAGTAGTTGATATTTGGGCATTATGTGACATGGGAGACAATGAAAAAAACGTTTTATGTTTTTTATTTTTGGCACTTGAAACTTATTGGTTTTATGCTTGAGAGTTGTATTTCTCTTGTTAAGTGTGTTCAGTCCACGGGTCATCCATTACTTATGGGATATATTCTCCTTCCCAACAGGAAGTTGCAAGAGGATCACCCAAGCAGAGCTGCTATATAGCTCCTCCCCTCACATGTCATATCCAGTCATTCTCTTGCAACCCTCAACAAAGGAGGTTGCGGGAGGAGTTGGAGTTTTCACTTAATTATTCTTCAATCAAAAGTTTGTTATTTTAAATGGCACCGGAGTGTGCTGTTTTTTTTATCTCAGGCAGTATTTGGAAGAAGAAACTGCCTGCGTTTTCTATGATCTTAGCAGGCGTAACTAAGATCCACTGGCTGTTCTCGACATTCTGAGGAGTGGGGTAACTTCAGAACATGGGAATAGCATGCGGGTCCACCGCAAATGAGGTATGTGCAGTACAATATTTTCTGGGAATGGAATTGACTAAGAAAATACTGCTGTTACCCATATGATGTAAGTACAGCCTTAAATACAGTAGTAGTGACTGGTATCAGGCTGATAAATGTATGCACAGTAGAGTTATTTTCTAGGGACTAGAATTTGACTGTGAAAATACTGTTAATACTGAAATAATGCTTAAGCCTTATCTGCAGTGGTAGCGACTGGTTGCAAGCTTAGTAATAACTTTGCATGACATTTAAAGAAGTTTATTTTCAAAACGTTTACTGGCATGTTATTCGTTTTGTGAGGTACTTTGGTGATAAATCCTTTGGGCATGAATTTTTTTCCACATGGCTAACGTATATTTCTGCATAGAAACCGTTATATCAGGTCTCCCACTGTTGTAAATGAGCGGGAGGGGCCTCTTTTTTTAGCGCCTTGTTGCACAGTTAAAATTCTAGCACAGTCTTCCTGCTTCTTCCTCCTTGATCCAGGACATCTCTAGAGAGCTCAGGGGTCTTCAAAATTCGTTTTTTGAGGGAGGTAATCAGTCACAGCAGACCTGTGACAGTGTGTTAGACTGTGATAAAAACGTTTTATATTAATTTTATATCCGTTTTTTTTTGGGTACTGAGGGGTTAATCATCCGGTTGCTAATGGGTGCAATCCTCTGCTAATTAATACATTTAAAGAATTGTTGACTATAACTGAATTATTCTTTAGTTACTCAACTGTGTTTTTAAAAAGTGCTGCAGCGTTTTTTATATTGCTTGCAAACTTATTGAAAGTATTTTCCAAGCTTGCTAGCTTTCTTGCTAGTCTGTTTAAACATGTCTGATACAGAGGAATCTGCTTGTTTCATTATGTTTAAAAGCCGTTGTGGAGCCCAATAGATATATGTGTACCAATTGTATTGATGTTACTTTGAAAAATCAATCTGTACCGCTTAAAAAAATTATCACCAGACAACGAGGGGGCAGTTATGCCGTCTAACTCTCCTCACGTGTCAGTACCTTCGTCTCCCGCTCGGGAGGTGCGTGAGATTGAGGCGCCAAGTACATCAAGGCCCTTACAAATCACTTTACATGATATGGCTAATGTTATGAAAGAAGTATTATACAATATGCCAGAGTTAAGAGGCAAGCGCGACAGTTCTGGGTTAAGGACAGAGCGCGCGGATGACACGAGAGCCATGTCTGATACTGCGTCACAATTTGCAGAACATGAGGACGGAGAGCTTCATTCTGTGGGTGACGGTTCTGATTCGGGGAGACCGGATTCAGAAATTTCAGATTTTAAATTTAAGCTTGAGAACCTCTGCGTGTTGCTAGGGGAGGTGTTAGCGGCTCTGAATGATTGTGACACGGTGGCAATCCCAGAGAAATTATGTAAGCTGGATAAATACTACGCGGTGCCGGTGTGTACTGACGTTTTTCCTATACCAAAGAGGCTTACAGAGATTATTAGTAAGGAGTGGGAAAGACCCGGTGTGCCTTTTTCCCCTCCTCCGATATTTAGAAAAATGTTCCCTATAGACGCCACCACACGAGACTTATGGCAGACGGTCCCTAAAGTGGAGGGAGCAGTTTCTACTTTAGCCAAGCGTACCACTATCCCGGTGGAGGATAGCTGTGCTTTCTCAGATCCAATGGATAAAAAATTAGAGGGTTATCTTAAGAAAATGTTTATTCAACAAGGTTTTATATTACAGCCTCTTGCATGCATTGCGCCTGTCACTGCTGCAGCGGCATTCTGGTTTGAGTCTCTGGAAGAGGCGATTCGCACAGCACCATTGGATGAGTCTCTGAGCAAGATTAGAACCCTTAAGCTGGCTAATGCGTTTGTTTCGGATGCCGTAGTGCATTTAACCAAACTTACGGCTAAAAATTCCGGATTCGCCATACAGGCGCGCAGAGCACTTTGGCTTAAATCCTGGTCAGCAGATGTAACTTCTAAGTCTAAATTACTAAACATTCCTTTAAAAGGGCAGACCTTATTCGGGCCCGGCTTGAAGGAAATTATTGCTGACATTTCTGGAGGTAAGGGCCACACCCTTCCTCAGGACAGGGCCAAATCGAAGGCCAAACAGTCTAATTTTCGTGCCTTTCGTAATTTCAAGGCAGGAGCAGCATCAACTTCCTCCGCTCCAAAACAGGAAGGAACTACTGCTCGTTACAGACAGGGTTGGAAAGGCAACCAGTCATGGAACAAGGGCAAGCAGGCCAGAAAGCCTACTTCCGCCCCTAAGACAGCATGAAGTCAGGGCCCCCTTTCCGGAGATGGATCTAGTGGGGGGCAGACTCTCTCTCTTCGCCCAGGCTTGGGCAAGAGATGTACAGGATCCCTGGACGCTGGAGATTATATCTCAGGGATACCTTCTGGATTTCAAGACTTCTCCTCCACAAGGGAGGTTTCATCTGTCAAGGTTATCAACAAACCTAGTAAAGAAAGAGGCATTTCTACAATGTGTACAAGACCTCTTAGTGATGGGAGTGATCCACCCAGTTCCGCGGACGGAACAGGGGCAAGGGTTTTATTCAAATCTGTTTGTGGTTCCCAAGAAAGAGGGAACCTTCAGACCAATCTTAGATTTAAAAATCTTAAACAAATTCCTAAGGGTTCCATCGTTCAAGATGGAAACCATTCGGTCCATCCTACCCATGATCCAAGAGGGTCAATATATGACCACAGTGGATTTAAAGGATGCCTACCTTCACATACCGATTCACAAAGATCATTATCGGTACCTAAGGTTTGCCTTTCTAGACAGGCATTGCCAGTTTGTAGCACTTCCCTTCGGGTTGGCTACGGCCCCGAGAATTTTTACAAAGGTTCTGGGCTCTCTTCTGGTGGTACTAAGACCACGAGGCATAGCGGTGGCTCCGTACCTAGACGACATTCTGATACGAGCGTCAAGTTTTCAAAATGCAAAGTCTCATACAGAGATAGTTCTAGCATTTCTGAGGTCGCATGGGTGGAAAGTGAACGTGGAAAAGAGTTCTCTGTTACCACTCACAAGGGTCCCTTTTCTAGGGACTCTTATAGATTCTGTAGAGATGAAGATTTACCTGACGGAGTCCAGGCTATCAAAACTTCTCAATGCTTGCCGTGTCCTTCACTCCATTCCAAGCCCATCAGTAGCTCAGTGCATGGAAGTGATCGGCTTAATGGTCGCGGCGATGGACATAGTGCCATTTGCGCGCCTACATCTCAGACCGCTGCAACTATGCATGCTAAGTCAATGGAACGGGGATTACTCAGATCTGTCCCCTTTGCTAAATCTGGACCAGGAGACCAGAGATTCTCTTCTCTGGTGGTTATCACGGGTTCATCTGTCCAAAGGAATGTCCTTTCGCAGACCAGATTGGACGATTGTAACAACAGATGCCAGCCTACTAGGCTGGGGAGCAGTCTGGAACTCCCTGAAGGCTCAGGGATCGTGGACTCAGGAGGAGAAACTCCTCCCAATAAACATTCTAGAATTAAGGGCAATATTCAATGCTGTTCTAGCTTGGCCTCAGTTGGCAACACTGAGGTTCATCAGATTTCAGTCGGACAACATCACGACTGTGGCTTACATCAATCATCAAGGGGGAACCAGGAGTTCCCTAGCGATGTTGGAAGTATCGAAGATAATTCGCTGGGCAGAGTCTCACTCTTGCCACCTGTCAGCGATCTACATCCCAGGCGTGGAGAACTAGGAGGCGGATTTTTTAAGTCGCCAGACTTTTCATCCGGGGGAGTGGGAACTTCAACCGGAGGTATTTGCCCAACTAAGTCTTCGTTGGGGCAAACCGGATCTGGATCTCATGGCATCTCGCCAGAACGCCAAGCTTCCTTGTTACGGATCCAGGTCCAGGGACCCGGGAGCGGTGCTGGTAGATGCACTAGCAGCCCCTTGGGTTTTCAACATAGCTTATGTGTTTCCACCTTTTCCGTTGCTTCCTCGACTGATTGCCAGGATCAAACAGGAGAGAGCATCGGTGATGCTGATAGCGCCTGCGTGGCCATGCAGGACCTGGTATGCAGACCTAGTGGACATGTCGTCCTGTCCACCATGGTCTCTACCCCTGAGGCAGGACCTTCTAATTCAGGGTCCTTTCAACCATCCAAACCTAATTTCTCTGAGGCTGACTGCTTGGAAATTGAACGCTTGATTCTATCAAAGCGTGGTTTTTCGGATTCGGTTATTGATACATTAATACAGGCTCGGAAACCTGTTACCAGAAAAATTTACCACAAGATATGGCGTAAATATTTATATTGGTGTGAATCCAAGAGTTACTCATGGAGTAAGGTTAGGATTCCTAGGATATTGTCTTTTCTACAAGAGGGTTTAGAAAAGGGCTTATCCGCTAGTTCACTAAAGGGACAGATTTCTGCTCTGTCTATTCTTTTACACAAGCGTCTGGCAGAGAATCCAGACGTCCAGGCTTTGGCTAGGATTAAGCCTGTGTTTAAAGCTGTTGCTCCTCCGTGGAGCTTAAACTTGGTTCTTAAAGTTCTCCAGGGTGTTCCGTTTGAACCCCTTCATTCCATTGATATTAAGCTTTTATCTTGGAAAGTTCTGTTTTTGATGGCTATTTCCTCGGCTCGTAGAGTCTCTGAGTTATCTACCTTACATTGTGATTCTCCTTATCTGATCTTTCATTCAGACAAGGTAGTCCTGCATACTAAACCTGGGTTTTTACCTAAGGTTGTTTCTAACAAGAATATCAATCAAGAGATTGTTGTTCCATCCTTATGTCCTAATCCTTCTTCAAAGAAGGGAACGTCTTTTGCATAATCTAGACGTGGTCCGTGCTCTGAAGTTCTACTTACAGGCAAATAAAGATTTTCAACAAACTTCTTCTCTGTTTGTCGTTTACTCTGGACAGAGGAGAGGTCAAAAGGCTTCGGCTACCTCTCTCTCTTTTTGGCTTTGTAGCATAATACGCTTAGCCTATGAGACTGCTGGACAGCAGCCTCCTGAAAGAATTACAGCTCATTCCACTAGAGCTGTGGCTTCCACCTGGGCCTTTAAGAATGAGGCCTCTGTTGAACAGATTTGCAAGGCTGCAACTTGGTCTTCACTTCATACTTTTTCCAAATTTTCCAAATTTGACACTTTTGCTTCTTCGGAGGCTGTTTTTGGGAGAAAGGTTCTACAGGCAGTGGTTCCTTCTGTTTAATGTTCCTGCCTTGTCCCTCCCATCATCCGTGTACTTTAGCTTTGGTATTGGTATCCCATAAGTAATGGATGACCCGTGGACTGAACACACTACAAGAGAAATAAATTTATCAGGTAAGCATAAATTATGTTTTTGTGTGTATTTCTACTTTAGTGCAAAACCGCATTCCCATGCGGTGTTGTTTGGGCCTACTCCGACTTTTGACCTTAAGGGGCGGAGCCTATTTTCGTGCGCTCAGATGCGCACTTCCTTCAGGCTTAGCAGCAGCAAACAGTAACTCGGTGGCTCCTGGACTGTGTAGCTGGTCTGAAGGGTTGGAAACTTGATTCGAAGTACCCTGGGGGCAGGTAGGCGCCACAGCGGAGCTGTGGCAAGGTGCAGAGGGTATTTTTTATCTATCTTTTGACTAGATGTTTATATAAGTACTTCTAAAGCCTTATTTCTGCCCTTGCTTCTGGGTGCAGTAATTTTTGGATTAACCAACGATATTAAGTTAAATTTGGGAATAATTTAACGTTTTTTTGTGCATTTTGGAAAATTTGTTCACTTTTTCTTTTCTTAAAGGCACAGTACACGTTTTTTCTAATGTTTATTTTTTGCTATAAATAAGTGTTTAAATGACTTTTGTGGTATTACTAGTCTGTTCAACATGTCTGACATTGAGGTTTCTCATTGTTCTATGTGTTTAGAAGCTATTGTGCAACCCCCTCTATCATTGTGTAACTTTTGTACTGAAAGGGCTTTACTATGTAAAAAGCATATTTTAAATAAAGTAAGTGTGCCTAAGGATGATTCTCAGTCTGAAGAGAATCAGGATATGCCATCCAATTCTCCCCAAGTGTCACAACTTTTAACGCCCACACAAGCAACGCCTAGTACTTCTAGTGCATCTAATTCCTTTACTCTGCAGGAGATGGCTGCAGTTATGTCAACTACCCTTACAGAGGTATTGTCTAAATCAGTGATTTGCAACCTTTTTTTTGCCGTGGCACACTTTTTACATTAAAAAATCCTGTGGCACACCAACATCCCAAAATTTTACAAAATCACACATTGTAGCCTAATATAGGATATATATACAGTGTGTGTGTATATATATATATATATATATATATATATATATATATATATATACACACTGTACTGTGTTGTCACGCCATGCCTCCTACAAACTATACATGACATATTGACATTCATTCACAAACAATCATAATCATTGTCTGTGAATGAATGTCAATGTCATGGTTGTAAATGATGCCTGATGAGCCTGTCACATACCTCCCAATATTTCAAAATTTGAAAGAGGGACACCCCTGCACTGTTGTCAGGATCTCTCATGGCACACTAGTGTGCCACGGCACACTGGTTGAAAAACACTGGTCTAAATTACCAGTGTTGCAGGGTAAACGCAGTAGGTCAAGTATTAATGTAAATACTGAATCCTCTGATGCTTTATTAGCTATTTCCGATGTTCCCTTTACAATGCTCTGAGTTGGGGATCAGGGAATTACTGTCTGAGGGTGAAATTTCTGATTCAGAGAATGTTTTGCCTCAGACAGATTCGGATGCAATGTCATTTAAATTTAAGCTTGAACACCTCCGCCTGTTGCTTAGGGAGGTTTTAGCGACTCTGGATGATTGTGATCCTATTGTGATTCCTCCAGAGAAATTGTGTAAAATGGATAAATATTTGGAAGCTCCTACTTACACTGATGTTTTTCCAGTTTCTAAGAGAATTTTGGAAATTATTAGTAAGGAATGGGATAGACCAGGTATACCGTTTTCTCCCTTTCCTAATTTTAAGAAAATGTTTCCTATATCAGATACCATTCGGGACTCATGGCAAATGGTCCCTAAGGTAGAGGGAGCTATATCTTTCCTAGCTAAGCGTACTACTATACCCATTGAGGATAGTTGTGCTTTCAAGGACCCTATGGATAAGAAATTAGAGGGTCTATTAAAGAAATTATTTGTTAATCAGGGATTTATTTTACAACCTACGGCTTGCATTGTTCCAGTAACTACTGCAACAGCTTTTTGGTTTGAGGCTCTAGAAGAGTCTCTTAAGGTTGAGACTCCATTAGATGACATTCTTGATAGAATTAAGGCTAAAGCTAATTCTTTTATTACTGATGCCGCTTTTCAAATTGCTAAATTAGCAGCAAATAATGCAGGGTTTGCTATTTTAGCACGTAGAGCATTGTGGCTCAAATCTTGGTCTGCTGATGTGTAGCTATTCCCTTTAAAGGTAAGACCCTTTTTAGGCCAGAATTAAAGGAGATCATTGATGATATTACAGGAGGTAAAGGCCATGCCCTACCTCAGGATAGGTCGGTTAAAATGAGGGGTAAACAGAATAATTTTTGTTCCTTACGGAACTTTAAAGGAGGACCCCCGCTTCTTCTTCTTCCACAAAGCAGGAAGGGAATCTTTCTCAATCAGAACTGGAATAAGGGTAAACAATCAAAAAAAACCACTACTGGTCCTAAGACAGCATGAAGGGGTGGCCCCCACTCCGGGACCAGATCTAGTAGGGGGCAGACTCTCTTTATTTGCTCAGGCTTGGGCAAGAGACCTTCAAGATTCCTGGGCACTAGAAATAATGACCCACAGTTATCAATTGTAATTCAAGAATTTTCTCCCAAGAGGGAGATTTCATCTTTCAAAATTATCTGCAAACCAGATAAAGAGAGAGGCGTTCTTACGCTGTGTAAAAGACCTTTCTCCAACATAGGTGTGTCCGGTCCACGGCGTCATCCTTACTTGTGGGATATTCTCTTCCCCAACAGGAAATGGCAAAGAGCCCAGCAAAGCTGGTCACATGATCCCTCCTAGGCTCCGCCTACCCCAGTCATTCTCTTTGCCGTTGTACAGGCAACATCTCCACGGAGATGGCTTAGAGTTTTTTAGTGTTTAACTGTAGTTTTTATTATTCAATCAAGAGTTTGTTATTTTGAAATAGTGCTGGTATGTACTATTTACTCAGAAACAGAAAAGAGATGAAGATTTCTGTTTGTATGAGGAAAATGATTTTAGCAACCGTCACTAAAATCCATGGCTGTTCCACACAGGACTGTTGAGAGCAATTAACTTCAGTTGGGGGAACAGTGAGCAGTCTCTTGCTGCTTGAGGTATGACACATTCTAACAAGACGATGTAATGCTGGAAGCTGTCATTTTCCCTATGGGATCCGGTAAGCCATGTTTATTAAGATCGTAAATAAGGGCTTCACAAGGGCTTATTAAGACTGTAGACTTTTTCTGGGCTAAATCGATTCATTATTAACACATATTTAGCCTTGAGGAATCATTTAATCTGGGTATTTTGATATAATAATATCGGCAGGCACTGTTTTAGACACCTTATTCTTTAGGGGCTTTCCCAAATCATAGGCAGAGCCTCATTTTCGCGCCGGTGTTGCGCACTTGTTTTTGAGAGGCATGACATGCAGTCGCATGTGAGAGGAGCTCTGATACTTAGAAAAGACTTTCTGAAGGCGTCATTTGGTATCGTATTCCCCTTTGGGCTTGGTTGGGTCTCAGCAAAGCAGATACCAGGGACTGTAAAGGGGTTAAAGTTAAAAACGGCTCCGGTTCCGTTATTTTAAGGGTTAAAGCTTCCAAATTTGGTGTGCAATACTTTTAAGGCTTTATGACACTGTGGTGAAAATTTGGTGAATTTTGAACAATTCCTTCATGTTTTTTCGCAATTGCAGTAATAAAGTGTGTTCAGTTTAAAATTTAAAGTGACAGTAACGGTTTTATTTTAAAACGTTTTTTGTACTTTGTTATCAAGTTTATGCCTGTTTAACATGTCTGAACTACCAGATAGACTGTGTTCTGAATGTGGGGAAGCCAGAATTCCTATTCATTTAAATAAATGTGATTTATGTGACAATGACAATGATGCCCAAGATGATTCCTCAAGTGAGGGGAGTAAGCATGGTACTGCATCATTCCCTCCTTCGTCTACACGAGTCTTGCCCACTCAGGAGGCCCCTAGTACATCTAGCGCGCCAATACTCCTTACTATGCAACAATTAACGGCTGTAATGGATAATTCTGTCAAAAACATTTTAGCCAAAATGAACACTTATCAGCGTAAGCGCGACTGCTCTGTTTTAGATACTGAAGAGCATGACGACGCTGATAATAATGGTTCTGAAGGGCCCCTAACCCAGTCTGATGGGGCCAGGGAGGTTTTGTCTGAGGGAGAAATTACTGATTCAGGGAACATTTCTCAACAAGCTGAACCTGATGTGATTACGTTTAAATTTAAGTTGGAACATCTCCGCATTCTGCTTAAGGAGGTATTATCCACTCTGGATGATTGTGACAAGTTGGTCATCCCAGAGAAACTATGTAAAATGGACAAGTTCCTAGAGGTCCCGGGGCTCCCAGAAGCTTTTCCTATACCCAAGCGGGTGGCGGACATTGTTAATAAAGAATGGGAAAGGCCCGGTATTCCTTTCGTCCCTCCCCCCATATTTAAAAAATTGTTTCCTATGGTCGACCCCAGAAAGGACTTATGGCAGACAGTCCCCAAGGTCGAGGGAGCGGTTTCCACTTTAAACAAACGCACCACTATACCCATAGAGGATAGTTGTGCTTTCAAAGATCCTATGGATAAAAAATTAGAAGGTTTACTTAAAAAGATGTTTGTTCAGCAGGGTTACCTTCTACAACCAATTTCATGCATTGTCCCTGTCGCTACAGCCGCATGTTTCTGGTTCGATGAGCTGATAAAGGCGGTCGATAGTGATTCTCCTCCTTATGAGGAGATTATGGACAGAATCAATGCTCTCAAATTGGCTAATTCTTTCACCCTAGACGCCACTTTGCAATTGGCTAGGTTAGCGGCTAAGAATTCTGGGTTTGCTATTGTGGCGCGCAGAGCGCTTTGGTTGAAATCTTGGTCAGCTGATGCGTCTTCCAAGAACAAGCTACTTAACATTCCTTTCAAGGGGAAAACGCTGTTTGGCCCTGACTTGAAAGAGATTATCTCTGATATCACTGGGGGTAAGGGCCACGCCCTTCCTCAGGATCGGCCTTTCAAGGCAAAAAATAAACCTAATTTTCGTCCCTTTCGTAGAAACGGACCAGCCCAAAGTGCTACGTCCTCTAAGCAAGAGGGTAATACTTCTCAAGCCAAGCCAGCTTGGAGACCAATGCAAGGCTGGAACAAGGGAAAGCAGGCCAAGAAACCTGCCACTGCTACCAAGACAGCATGAAATGTTGGCCCCCGATCCGGGACCGGATCTGGTGGGGGGCAGACTCTCTCTCTTCGCTCAGGCTTGGGCAAGAGATGTTCTGGATCCTTGGGCGCTAGAAATAGTCTCCCAAGGTTATCTTCTGGAATTCAAGGGGCTTCCCCCAAGGGGGAGGTTCCACAGGTCTCAGTTGTCTTCAGACCACATAAAAAGACAGGCATTCTTACATTGTGTAGAAGACCTGTTAAAAATGGGAGTGATTCATCCTGTTCCATTAAGAGAACAAGGGATGGGGTTCTACTCCAATCTGTTCATAGTTCCCAAAAAAGAGGGAACGTTCAGACCAATCTTAGATCTCAAGATCTTAAACAAGTTTCTCAAGGTTCCATCGTTCAAGATGGAAACCATTCGAACTATTCTTCCTTCCATCCAGGAAGGTCAATTCATGACCACGGTGGATTTAAAGGATGCGTATCTACATATTCCTATCCACAAGGAACATCATCGGTTCCTAAGGTTCGCATTCCTGGACAAGCATTACCAGTTCGTGGCGCTTCCTTTCGGATTAGCCACTGCTCCAAGGATTTTCACAAAGGTACTAGGGTCCCTTCTAGCTGTGCTAAGACCAAGGGGCATTGCTGTAGTACCTTACTTGGACGACATTCTGATTCAAGCGTCGTCCCTTCCTCAAGCAAAGGCTCACACGGACATTGTCCTGGCCTTTCTCAGATCTCACGGATGGAAAGTGAACGTGGAAAAGAGTTCTCTATCTCCGTCAACAAGGGTTCCCTTCTTGGGAACAATAATAGACTCCTTAGAAATGAGGATTTTTCTGACAGAGACCAGAAAAACAAAACTTCTAGACTCTTGTCGGATACTTCATTCCGTTCCTCTTCCTTCCATAGCGCAGTGCATGGAAGTGATCGGTTTGATGGTAGCGGCAATGGACATAGTTCCTTTTGCGCGCATTCATCTAAGACCATTACAACTGTGCATGCTCAGTCAGTGGAATGGGGACTATACAGACTTGTCTCCGAAGATACAAGTAAATCAGAGGACCAGAGACTCACTCCGTTGGTGGCTGTCCCTGGACAACCTGTCACAAGGGATGACATTCCGCAGACCAGAGTGGGTCATTGTCACGACCGACGCCAGTCTGATGGGCTGGGGCGCGGTCTGGGGATCCCTGAAAGCTCAGGGTCTTTGGTCTCGGGAAGAATCTCTTCTACCGATAAATATTCTGGAACTGAGAGCGATATTCAATGCTCTCAAGGCTTGGCCTCAGCTAGCGAGGGCCAAGTTCATACGGTTTCAATCAGACAACATGACAACTGTTGCGTACATCAACCATCAGGGGGGAACAAGGAGTTCCCTAGCGATGGAAGAAGTGACCAAAATCATTCTATGGGCGGAGTCTCACTCCTGCCACCTGTCTGCTATCCACATCCCAGGAGTGGAAAATTGGGAAGCGGATTTTCTGAGTCGTCAGACATTGCATCCGGGGGAGTGGGAACTCCATCCGGAAATCTTTGCCCAAGTCACTCAGCTGTGGGGCATTCCAGACATGGATCTGATGGCCTCTCGTCAGAACTTCAAAGTTCCTTGCTACGGGTCCAGATCCAGGGATCCCAAGGCGGCTCTAGTGGATGCACTAGTAGCACCTTGGACCTTCAAACTAGCTTATGTGTTCCCGCCGTTTCCTCTCATCCCCAGGCTGATAGCCAGGATCAGTCAGGAGAGGGCGTCGGTGATCTTGATAGCTCCTGCGTGGCCACGCAGGACTTGGTATGCAGATCTGGTGAATATGTCATCGGCTCCACCTTGGAAGCTACCTTTGAGACGAGACCTTCTTGTTCAGGGTCCGTTCGAACATCCGAATCTGGTTTCACTCCAGCTGACTGCTTGGAGATTGAACGCTTGATCTTATCGAAGCGAGGGTTCTCAGATTCTGTTATCGATACTCTTGTTCAGGCCAGAAAGCCTGTAACTAGAAAGATTTACCACAAAATTTGGAAAAAATATATCTGTTGGTGTGAATCTAAAGGATTCCCTTGGGACAAGGTTAAGATTCCTAAGATTCTATCCTTCCTTCAAGAAGGATTGGAAAAAGGATTATCTGCAAGTTCCCTGAAGGGACAGATTTCTGCCTTGTCTGTGTTACTTCACAAAAAGCTGGCAGCTGTGCCAGATGTTCAAGCCTTTGTTCAGGCTCTGGTTAGAATTAAGCCTGTTTACAAACCTTTGACTCCTCCTTGGAGTCTCAACTTAGTTCTTTCAGTTCTTCAGGGGGTTCCGTTTGAACCCTTACATTCCGTTGATATTAAGTTATTATCTTGGAAAGTTTTGTTTTTAGTTGCAATTTCTTCTGCTAGAAGAGTTTCAGAATTATCTGCTCTGCAGTGTTCTCCTCCTTATCTGGTGTTCCATGCAGATAAGGTGGTTTTACGTACTAAACCTGGTTTTCTTCCAAAAGTTGTTTCTAACAAAAACATTAACCAGGAGATTATCGTACCTTCTCTGTGTCCGAAACCAGTTTCAAAGAAGGAACGTTTGTTGCACAATTTGGATGTTGTTCGCGCTCTAAAATTCTATTTAGATGCTACAAAGGACTTTAGACAAACATCTTCCTTGTTTGTTGTTTATTCCGGTAAAAGGAGAGGTCAAAAAACAACTTCTACCTCTCTCTCTTTTTGGATTAAAAGCATCATCAGATTGGCTTACGAGACTGCCGGACGGCAGCCTCCCGAAAGAATCACAGCTCATTCCACTAGGGCTGTGGCTTCCACATGGGCCTTCAAGAACGAGGCTTCTGTTGATCAGATATGTAGGGCAGCGACTTGGTCTTCACTGCACACTTTTACCAAATTTTACAAGTTTGATGCTTTTGCTTCTTCTGAGGCTATTTTTGGGAGAAAGGTTTTGCAAGCCGTGGTGCCTTCCATTTAGGTGACCTGATTTGCTCCCTCCCTTCATCCGTGTCCTAAAGCTTTGGTATTGGTTCCCACAAGTAAGGATGACGCCGTGGACCGGACACACCTATGTTGGAGAAAACAGAATTTATGTTTACCTGATAAATTACTTTCTCCAACGGTGTGTCCGGTCCACGGCCCGCCCTGGTTTTTTTAATCAGGTCTGATAATTTATTTTCTTTAACTACAGTCACCACGGTACCATATGGTTACTCCTATGCAAATATTCCTCCTTAACGTCGGTCGAATGACTGGGGTAGGCGGAGCCTAGGAGGGATCATGTGACCAGCTTTGCTGGGCTCTTTGCCATTTCCTGTTGGGGAAGAGAATATCCCACAAGTAAGGATGACGCCGTGGACCGGACACACCGTTGGAGAAAGTAATTTATCAGGTAAACATAAATTCTGTTTTTTACTATGGGAGTAATCTGTCCTGTTCCAAAATTGGAACAGGGACAGGGGTTTTATTCAAACCTATTTGTGGTCCCCAAAAAAGAGGGAACGTTCAGACCCATTTTGGACCTCAAGTGTCTTAACAAATTTCTAAGAGTTCCATCATTCAAGATGGAGACAATTCGAACGATTTTGCCAATGATCCAGGAGGGTCAATATATGACTACCGTGGATTTGAAGGATGCTTACCTTCATATTCCAATCCACAAAGATCATCATCGGTTTCTAAGGTTTGCCTTCTTGGACAAACATTATCAGTTCGTGGCTCTTCCTTTAGGTTCTAGGTCTCTAGGGTCTCTTTTGGCGGTTCTCAGACTGCAAGGGATAGCGGTGGCGCCCTATCTGGACGATATTCTGATTCAGGCATCAACATATCATCTGATAAAATCTCACATGGACACAGTGTTGTCTTTTCTGAGAACTCACGGCTGGAAGGTGAACATAGAGAAGAGTTCACTTGTTCCACAGACAAGGGTTCCTTTCTTGGGAACTCTGATAGACTCGGTAGCCATGAAAGTATTTCTGACGGAGGTCAGAAAATCAAAGATTTTGAATACTTGCCGAGCACTTCAGTCCATTCCTCGGCCATCAGTGGCTCAGTGTATGGAGGTAATCGGATTAATGGTAGCGGCAATGGACATCGTTCCGTTTGCTCGCTTTCATCTCAGACCACTGCAACTGTGCATGCTCGGTCAGTGGAATGGGGATTATGCGGATTTATCTCCAAAGATCATTCTGGATCAAGAGACCAGAAACTCTCTTCTTTGGTGGTTGTCGCTGGATCATCTGTCCCAGGGGACTTGTTTCCGCAGACCCTCGTGGGTGATAGTGACAACAGATGACAGCATTCTGGGCTGGGGTGCAGTTTGGAATTCCCTGAAGGCTCAGGGTGTTTGGGCTCAAGTGGAGTCTCTACTTCCAATCAATAGTTTGGAACTGAGGGCAATATTCAATGCGCTTCAGGCGTGGCCTCAGTTGGCTTCTGCCAAATTCATCAGATTCCAGTCGGAGAAAATAATGACTGTGGCATATGTCAATCATCAGGGGGGAACAAGGAGTTCCTTAGCGATGATAGAAGTATCCAAGATAATCAGTTGGGCAGAGGCCCACTCTTGTCATCTGTCAGCAATCTACATCCCAGGGGTAGAGAACTGGGAAGCAGATTTTCTAAGTCAACAGACTTTTCTTCCAGGGGAGAGGGAACTTCACCCAGAGGTATTTGCCTCATTGATTCTCAGATGGGGCAGACCGGAATTGGATTTGATGGCATCTCGTCAGAATGCCTAGCTTCCAAGATACTGATCCCGGTCAAGGGATCCTCAGGCCGAACTGATAGATGCCTTGGCAGTGCCTTGGTTGTTCAGCCTAGCTTATGTGTTTCCACCGTTTCCTCTCGTCCCACGCATGTTATCTTGGAAAGTTCTGTTTTTAGTTGCTATTTCTTCTGCTCGAAGAGTTTCTGAGCTTTCAGCACTACAGTGTGATTCCCCTTATCTTATTTTTCATTCTGATAAGGTGGTGTTACGTACCAAACC
Source organism: Bombina bombina (assembly GCF_027579735.1). Taxonomy (NCBI): domain Eukaryota; kingdom Metazoa; phylum Chordata; class Amphibia; order Anura; family Bombinatoridae; genus Bombina; species Bombina bombina. The sequence goes on from NC_069507.1 coordinate 153,764,706, forward strand.
TGGATTCCTTCCTAAGTTTTTTTCAAATAAGAATATTAATCAGGAAATTGTTGTTCCTTCCTTGTGTCCTAATCCTTCTTCTAAGAAGGAGTGTATGTTACATAACTTGGACGTGGTCCATGCCTTAAAGTTTTACTTACAGGCAACTAAGGATTTCCGTCAATCATCTTCATTATTCATTGTTTATTCTGGAAAGCGTAGGGGTCAGAAAGCTATGGCTACCTCTCTTTCTTTTTGGCTGAGAAGTATCATCCGCCTGGCATATGAGACTGCTGGACAGCAGCCTCCTGAAAGAATTACGGCTCATTCTACTAGGGCTGTGGCTTCCACATGGGCTTTTAAAATCGATGCATCTGTTGAACAGATTTGTAAGGCTGCGACTTGGTCGTCCCTTCACACTTTTTCCAAATTTTCCAAATTTGATACTTTTGCTTCTTCTGAGGCTATCTTTGGGAGAAAGGTTCTTCAAGCAGTGGTGCCTTCCATTTAGGTTCCTGTCTTGTCCTTCCCTTTCATCCGTCTCCTATTGCTTTGATATTGGTTTCCCACAAGTAAGGATGAAATCCGTGGACTCATCATATCTTTGTAAAAGAAAACTAAATTTATGCTTACCTGATAAATTACTTTCTTTTACGATATGATGAGTCCACGGCGCACCCTGTTCTTTTTAAGACAGTTTTTCTTTATATTTTTTGTAAACTTCAGTCACCTCTGCACCTTTTTAGCCTTTCCTTTTCTCTTCCTATAACCTTCGGCTGAATGACTGGAGGTGGAGGGGAAGGGAGGGTCTATATATACAGCTCTGCTGTGGTGCTCTTTGCCACTTCCTGTTAGCAGGAGGTTAATATCCCACAAGTAAGGATGAAATCAGTGGACTTGTCATATCGTAAAAGAAAGTAATTTATCAGGTAAGCATAAATTTAGTTTAACAATTTTTTTTATGCAAACTATTTTAAATTAATTAGCCCTTTTATGATATGCACAGATCTCAACCTGTTTTATGGCACTTTAAGGCATGGTCAAAGCTATTATTACCAAGGGAGAGCTTTTACATTATCACTGGGTGGATGCCTGAAAATGTCTCGGAAATCTGGGTGGAGAATCCTAGGGCAGAAATTCCTTATGATGTAGCACATATAATAACATTTATTATTAGTTGGCATGGTTCCACAGAATATTCCCATATACTGTAAGTTTAGTTAATGCTGGAGTCAGTGTCAGCTGGTATGGTACCCCACTTCATGTGTGGTGGTGGGCCTGCCCTCAAATTCAACCTTTATGGAATAAGATTTCACAGGTGTCCTCCAAGATTGGTTGTAAGCATATTTCAGACTTAACGGCTCTATTCCATCATCCTTATTATAATGATTGTTCTAGCCTGTAAATTGACTTTATCAAGGGCCTGTTTGAAGGAGCAGCTGCCTTCCTGGGTATATGTTGTGGAGGTTATTGATTTTATATACAAAACTTCTTAAGGCACAATGGATACTCATATAGCTATTTCAACTCTGTGGAACACATTTTTAGTATGAATGGGAGACTAATGTACTTTAATTCTTGACTCACTGGAACCTTATGTGGTTCCCTGTATCGTTTCTGTTTAGGTGGGTGGCATGGGGGGAAGAGATTGGGGGGCAGGAGGGGAATCTTTTTTTTTTTCTTCTTTCCATGCAGTAGTGGAATTAACTCTTTAAACTTCACCAACTGTATGTTTATCATTACATATTTTACTCTGTACATGGAGATCTGCTAGTTGAATAATCATAATTATATGTATAGTTGTAATATCCAATTGGTATTGTGTTACTCAGTTTTGAAGAGAGAGAGAGAGCAAAAGAGAGGGAAAGAGAGAGCGCAAAAGAGAGAGAGAGAGAGAGAGAGAGAGCAAAAGAGGGGAGAGAGACAGCAAAAGAGAGGAGGAGAAAGGGGAGAGAGAGCAAAAGAGAGGGGGAGAGCAACAGCAAAAGAGAGGAGGAGAGAGGGAGAGCAAAAGAGAGGGGTAGAGAGACAGCAAAAGAGAGGGGGAGAGAGAGCAAAAGAGAGGGGGAGAGAGAGCAAAAGAAAGGGGTAGAGAGAGCAAAAGAGAGGAGAAGAGAGTGCAAAAGAGAGGGGGAGAGAGAGAGCAAAAGAGGAGAGAGAGAGACAGCAAAAGAGAGGGGGAGAAAGGGGAGAGAGAGCAAAAGAGAGGGGGAGAGAAACAGCAAAAGAGAGGGAGGGAGAGCAAAAGAGAGGAGGAGAGAGGGAGAGCAAAAGAGAGGAGGAGAGAGGGAGAGCAAAAGAGAGGGGGAGAGAGACAGCAAAAGAGAGGGGACGAGAGAGCAAAAGAGAGGGGGAGAGAGAGCAAAAGAAAGGGGTAGAGAGAGCAAAAGAGAGGGGGAGAGAGAGCAAAAGAAAGGGGTAGAGAGAGCAAAAGAGAGGGGAAGAGAGCGCAAAAGAGAGGGAGGAAAAGAGAGGTGGGAGAGAGAGAGTGTGTAAAAGAGAGGGGGGAGAGAGCAAAAGAGAGGGGAGAGAGAGCACAAAGATAGGGGGGAACGAGAGGGGGATAGAGAGAGGAAAAGAGGGGGAGATAAAGCAAAAGAAGGGAGAGAGCGCAAAAGATTAGGGAAGAGAGAGCGCAAAAGAGAGGGAGGAAAAGAGGGGAGAGAGAGAGAACTAAAGAGAGGGGAGAGAGCACAATATGGGGGAGAGAGAGCAAAATAAGGGGGACAGCAAAAGAGAGGGGGAGAGAGACAGCAAAAGAGAGGGGGAGAGAGACAGCAAAAGAGAGGGGGAGAGAGACAGCAAAAGAGAGGGGGAGAGAGACAGCAAAAGAAAGGGAGGGGGAGAGAGAGCAAAAGAAAGGGAGGGAGAGAGACGGCAAAAGAGAGGGGAGAAAGGGGAGAGCGCAAAAGAGGGGAGAGACAGAGTACGCAAAAGAGGGGAGAGAGAGCGCAAAGATAGGGGGGGACGAGAGGGTGGAAGAGAGGGGAGAGAGAGCAAAATAGAGGGGGGGGGGAGAAAGCAAAAAAGGGGGTGTGACAGCAAAAGAGAGGGGGAGAGAGAGAGCAAAATAGATGGGGGGAGAAAGCAAAAGAGGGGGAGAGACAGCAAAAGAGAGGGGGAAATGAGAGGAAAAGAAAGAGGAGATACTTATGCATGACATACTAGTTTATCTTATAAGGCACATCACCTCTAAGCTTAGGCTGGCGAACATCCAGCTATGCTTTCAAAATGATTACTTGATATATATATATCATTTATGTATATTCCACTGGTCAAGTTCCTTTGAGCGGTGTCTTACATTTATTATATCTAACATTCATAGTGATGTGCTGCTGGGTCTGCGGCCGGGACCCCGGAGTAATATTCATATATGGTTTAATGTTGGATACCATTAACAGGGAAATGTTTTACCCGCTACACATCGCATAGAGCATTACTCACAAAACCTAATTGAAGCTAGAATTCTCTTTTATCCCTATCATATGTAACAGATGAGTTCTATTATATTGTTTATGTCAACCCTAAAATGACCAGCATTTACTCCCTCCACTTTCCTACTCTGGCATTCTAAATTGCTCTGCTCCCCCTTACTCCCCCCCCCCCTTACTTCATTTAGAGCGGCTTTTGTCCGCTGAACTTCTTCTCCCCTTCCTTGTATATTTTGGTCCAGGAGCGACCAAAACCAAAAAGCTAACTCCCTGCCTTGCCCCAATCTTATTACATTAGATAATTTCATGAAAGTTCTTTCTGGCAAGGTGGGGTCCATTTTTATCGTTTATATAATACAAAACTGAGGTTTCATTATAATTTGAATCAACTTCTTATTGACATACTAGTTAACCATGTTTCGGAATATCATTTCCATCTTTATGTAGTAGATTTCTTTATCTCCACACAGGCAGTTGGAACTCTGGACATGGTTATATACTTCATGGTTATAGTGCTTAGGTCCCTCCAGAAATGCTTAGAATTTATTTCCAGAGCTGCTACTCGTCAGTCCCTCTGTTATGTTTATGTCTTAATAATGTATGTCTTACTATTATGTTGCTTATAGATGATACTACTTTGTAACTTTTATTACAACCTCAATAAAAAAACTATTAAAAAAAAAAAAGAAAGAGGAGAGAGAGAGCAAAAGAGGAGAGAGAGAGCAAAAGAGGAGAGAGAGAGCAAAAGAGGAGAGAGAGAGAGCAAAAGAGGAGAGAGAGAGAGCAAAAGAGGAGGGGCGAGAGAGCAAAAGAGAGGTGAGAGAGAGCAAAAGAAAGGGGAGAGAGAGCAAAAGAGGGGAGAGCGTAAAAGAGGGGAGATAGGGGGAACAAGAGGCGCTAAGATAGGGGGAACAAGAGGGGAGAGAGAGAGCAAAAGAGAGGGGGAGAGAGAGAGCAAAAGAGGGGGAGAAAGAGAGGGGGGAGAGAGCAAAAGAGAGGGAGTGAGAGCAAAAGAGAGGGGGGAGAGAGACAGCAAAAGAGAGGAGGAGAGAGGGAGAGCAAAAGAGAGGGGGGAGAGAGAGACAGCAAAAGAGAGGGGGGAGAGAGAGCAAAAGAAAGGGATAGGGAGCAAAAGAGAGGGGAGAGAGAGCACAAGAGGGGGGATAGAGAGAGGAAAAGAGGGGGAGAGAGAGCAAAAGAGAGGGGAAGAGTGTCAGGGTTTTCTCTCTGTTGTGTTTGCCATGTGCTGCTGGCAGCCATTTTACTCACCTCTCTTCCTGACTATGGTGCATTGTGGGGAATGCTGCTCATTTCCTGCACTTCCTTTTATGGCCAAACTGGTGTGCATCATCCATGTGAGACAGGATGCAGTCTCAGAATTGTGATGTCATCACTTATTATTTAAAGGGCCTCTGTTCCGTTTGCGTTGTCTCAGACCTGTTTGTGAGAGTTCCTGTGTATTACCTGGCTGCCTGACGTCCTTCCTGGTTCCTTATCCCTTGCTTGTTCCTGAATCTGCTGTTTTCTTTGTTCCTGATTCCGGCTCGTCTGACTATTCGCTTTGGCTCCTGACTCGGCTTGTCTGACAACCAGCTCTGGTTTTGACTCCTGGCTTGTTATTTGACTTGTGGACTTTTTATTATTTTTTGCTATTAATAAAGGTGTGATTATTTTTTGCACTCCTCGTCTCAGTCCGATTCCTGGCACCCTGACAAAGAGAAAGCAAAAGAAGGGGGTGATCGCAAAAGAGAGGGGAAGACAGAGCGCAAAATAGAGGGAGGAAAATCTAGGGGAGAGAGAGAGAGAACTAAAGAGAGGGGAGAGAGAGAGCACAATGTGGGGGAGAGCAAAATATGGGGGACAGCAAAAGAGAGGGGGGAGAGAGACAGCAAAAGAGAGGGGGTAGAGAGCGAGCAAAAGAAAGGGTTAGAGAGCAAAAGAGAGGGGAACAGAGAGTGCAAAAGAGAGGGAGGAAAAGAGAGGGGAGAGAGAGCAAAAGACAGGGAAGAGAGCAAAAGAGGAGAGAGAGAGAGCAAAAGAGAGAGGAGAGAGAGAGCAAAAGAGAGAGGAGAGAGAGCAAAAGAGAGAGGAGAGAGAGCGCAAAAGAGAGAGGAGAGAGAGCGCAAAAGAGAGAGTGTGAGAGAGCAAAAGAGAGAGGAGCGAGAGAGCAAAAGAGAGAGGAGAGAGAGCAAAAGAGAGGGGGGAGAGAGCAAAAGAGAGGGGGGAGAGAGCAAAAGAGAGGTGACAGAGAGCAAGAGAGGGGGAGAGAGCAAACGAGAGGGGTAGAGAGAGAGCAAAAGAGAGGTGGGAGAGATAGGGCAAAAGAGGGGAGAGAGAGCAAAAGAGAATGAAGAGAGCAAAAGAGAATGAAGAGAGCAAAAGAGAGGGGAGAGAGAGCAAAAGACAGGGAAGAGAGAGCAAAAGAGAGGGGAGAGACGGCAAAAGAGAGGGGGAGAAAGGGGAGGGAGAGAGCAAAAGAGAGGGGAGAGAGAGTGTTCAAAAGAGAGGGGGGAGAGAGAGCGCAAAGATAGGGGGAACGAGAGGGCAGAAGAAAGGGGGAGAGAGACAGCAAAAGAGAAGGGGAAATGAGAGCAAAAGGGGGGATAGAGATCAAAAAAGAGGGGAAGAGAGCGCAAAAAAGAGGGAGGAAAAGAGAGGTGGGAGAGAGAGAGCAAAAGAGAGGGGGAGAGAGAGCAAAAGAGAGGGGAGAGAGAGCAAAAAGAGAGGGGAGAGAGAGCAAAAAGAGAGGGGAGAGAGCAAAAAGAGAGGGGAGAGAGCAAAAAGAGAGGGGAGAGAGAGCAAAAAGAGAGGGGAGAGAGAGCAAAAGAGAGGGGAGAGAGAGCAAAAGAGAGGGGAGAGAGACGGCAAAAGGGAGGGGAGAGCGTAAAAAAGGGGAGAGAGCGCAAAGATAGGGGGGAAGGAGAAGGTGGAAGAGAGGGGGATAGAGAGCACAAAATAGAGGGGGAGAGACAGCAAAAGAGAGGGGGAAATGAGAGCAAAAGAAAGAGGAGAGAGCAAAAGGGGGGATAGAGAGCAAAAAAGAGGGGAAGAGAGAGCGCAAAAAAGAGGGAGGAAAAGAGAGGTGGGGGGGAGAGAGAGCAAAAGAGAGGGGTAGAGATAGAGAGCAAAAGAGAGGGGGGAGAGAGAGAGCAAAAGAGAGGGGGGAGAGAGAGAGCAAAAGAGAGGGGGGAGAGAGAGAGCAAAAGAGAGGGGGAGAGAGCGAGCAAAAGAGAGGGGGAGAGACAGCAAAAGAGAGGGAGAAATGAGAGCAAAAGAAAGAGGAGAGAGAGCAAAAGGCGGGATAGAGAGCAAAAGAGAGAGGAGAGAGAGCAAAAGAGAGGGAGGAGAGAGAGCAAAAGAGAGGGGAGAGGGGGAGAAAAAGGGAGGGAGAAAGAAAAAGAGAGGGAAGATAGAGTGTGCAAAAGAGAGGGGGGAAAGAGAGGGGGAGAGCGCAAAGATAGGGGGAACAAGAAGGTGGAAGAGAGGGGGAAAAGAAAGCAAAAAAGAGGCGAAGAGAGAGCGCAAAAGAGAGGGAGGAAAAGAGAGGGGGAGAGAGAGCAAAAGAGAGGGGAGAGAGCAAAAGAGAGAGAGGAGAGCGAGAGGAGAGAGAGCAAAAGAGAGAGGGGGGAGAGAGCAAAAGAGAGGGGAGAGAGAACGCAAAGGTAGGGGGGGAACGAGAGGGTAGAGGAGAGGGGGAGAGAGAGCAAATGAGAGGGGGGGGAGAGAGAGCAAAAGAGAGGAGAGAGAGCAAAAGAGAGGGGGAGAGAGAGAGAAAAAGAGAGGGGGAGAGCAAAAGAGGGAGAGAGCGCAAAATAGAAGGGGAGAGAGAGCAAAAGAGGGGGAGAGATACTGCAAAAGAGAGGGGGAAATGAGAGCAAAAGAAAGAGGAGAGAGACAGCAAAATGGGGGATAGAGGGCAAAAGAGGGGTGATAGAGAGCAAAAGAGAGGAGGATAGAGAACAAAAGAGAGGGAGAGAGACAGCAAAAGAGAGGGGGAGAAAGGGGAGAGAGAGCGCAAAAGAGAGGGGGGAAAGAGTGTGCAAAAGAGAGGGGGGAAAGAGTGTGCAAAAGAGAGGGGGGAAAGAGTGTGCAAAAGAGAGGGGGGAAAGAGTGTGCAAAAGAGAGAGGGGGAGAGAGAGCAAAAGAGAGGGGGAGAGCGCAAAAGAGGGGAGAGAGAGCGCAAAGATAGGGGGAACGAGAGGGTGGAGGAGAGGGGGGAGAGAGAGCAAAAGAGAGGGGGAGAGAGAGAGCAAAAGAGGTGGAGATACAGCAAAAGAAAGAGGAGATAGAGAGCAAACGAGAGGGGGGAGAGAGCAAACGAGAGGGGAGAGAGGGGGAGAGTGCAAAAGAGGGGCAAGAGTGTGCAAAAGAGAGGGAGGAGGAGAGAGAGAACAAAAGAGGAGGAGAGAGAGGGCAAAAGAGAAGGGGCAGAGAGAGAGAGTGCAAAAGAGAGGAAGGAAAAGAGAGGAGGAGAGAGAGAGCAAAAGAGAGGGGGAGAGAGCAATAAAGAGGGGGAGAGAGAGAGAGCGCGTAAAAGAGAGGGGAGAGAGAGCGCAAAAGAGAGGGAAGAAAAGAGAGGAGGAGAGAGAGAGCAAAAGAGAGGGGGGAGAGAGAGCAAAAGGTAGAACAGCTGTACTGCAAAAAATGACCCGTGTACACGGGCTTTAGGACTAGTCTACTAGTAAACAAATAAAAAAATATATATTTTTAACTATATATTCTAACCCTAAAATACATATTCTGTACCTACAACTAATATGCTTTTTTAAAACATTATGAAGAAATATATGATTTTCATACTGTCATATGTTACTAGGATGGTGCTGAAAGAACGTTTCTAATGATTTTATTTAACATAGAGGGAGCAACATATTAAATAAATATAATATTCAACAACATTATTAAAGCTGGGTATATAACTAAAATGTTATTTATTCTACAGGTGACAGATCAGGATAAAGAATTGTATAAATGTACACTAAATATTATTCAAGATGATTCAAAAAGGCTCAAACGTAAGTATCTTTTATGCTTTCAGATAAATTATGTTTTATATAATGTGCTCTAAAATAATTCTGTTAAATATTACTGTTTGCATGCATACTTTTTTGTAAAGTTCAAATTAGAACAAACAGATTTAATATATAGGTTTTCATTTCAAAATAAAAAATACTTTGTAAGTCAGTTTGAAAAGCATAGCATGATATTCAAATTAAATCAACATTCTGGTATAAAACTAAAATTTTCATTAGACCTTTTTATTTTTAGCAAATATTTTTTATTTTATTTTTTTTGCTTGATGCATCTGAGCACAAAGCATTGCTGTTCCAGGTAACGAGCCAATGACGAGCTGCATACATATGTACCCTGTCAATGACTGTATCTTAATCTGGAACAGCATGATAGCTTTCTGGGTACCCAAATTTGACTGTGTGTTTAACCGTGTTGCTAGTACAAATGAATCCACTTGTAAGGTACATATACAACAAGCAGAGTGATTTAAAACAATATCTCAAACATTAAAAATCAAAATAGTTAAAATAATTAGATTGTCAAATGAACCAATTTTTTTCTTCTTTATTTAAATGTGACTCTGTTTTATTTACTTCTATGCCAAATTTCAGGTAGATTGTACAGTAATTTTTTTCTGTAGTGTTCTCTAATTCTTCATATATGGCCATATTGAAAAGTGTACATTTTTACAGCAAAGTATCTTAACAATGTGTCTATCCAACTTACATACAAATATAGACGTAGTAACCACCAGACCAAGGTAAACTGTCAAATTGTGGCTACATTTTTTTTTAAATATGCTTTTGAGAGAAAAAAATCATTTTGTGTATTCTAGGTATAAGGGTTCTCAGCATTGATGCAAAAATCAAGAGTTTGTTAATACACATTTCTAAATTATCCCTATATCGCTACTAAATATGATTTCTATATTAGTGGAACATCTAACATGCTTCTTTTATACCATATCATCTATGGTAACACCATGTAAAATAAATGATTGCCACTGAAACAGAGAGCAGTGGTTTAGATCATGGTTTAATAGCTACCTTCATTAGAACATGTATCTGTTTTGTCTTCAACTCCTGTTGTACGTTATAAGCTCTTTTGAGTAGCACCTTTAGTTATGTAGATTTTATATATATGATAAAAAACTGTTATAAAGTGAAAATTGGTTGTGCCAAAAACTGCGTATAAATGAATATACTAAGATCACAAGTGTCATTAACTGTGATATACTAGTGACATAATATAATACATATAGTACATAAAAAGAAACAAAAATCTGTGTGAAAAAATTAACTAATAATATTTACAGTCCCAAAAAGGTGTTTAGGAGAAGACTAGTGAATCGTTCGTTTTCACAAGATAGCGGCCGCAAAACTCCTTCCAACAGCTCCGTAAATCTGTGGGACTCAATTCAGTCTGTGAAATGGCAAAAGAGAAGAAGGCGCCACAATGGTGCAAGATCAACTGGGATCAGGATCAAATACAGTTGTTACTCATCATACTCACAGATTCCAAAGCACTTGAGAAGTGCCACAACAGTGTGCTGGACCTTTAGGAGCCGTTCAGAAAGCTTGTCCTCCGTTATACGGTGGTCAGATGTTCTCTGAAGTATATAAGAATATATCCGCCTTGACAGTATTTCCAGTGGGAAATCGCATGTCTATATCCAAAATTCCAAAAAAGTCTCTAATAATCTGACGTTATAGGATACGCCCACCCTTACAAACTTACAATTTGTTGCGGGAAATAATATTCTTTGTATCGAATGATACCATTGTTATATCCATATAGTGATAGGTTTCTCTCTAAATGCGCTTTACGGATTTCCCAAGCATATATAACTATTGTTGGCGGATTCCGCTATCCGAGCCACATAAAATCAACAATATATATTTATATATATACACAACAATAAGAAATATAAAATTTCAATATGTAAAAAGCAATATATCCATAGGATGACCTAATTAACCGTAATATAGCTGTCCTATATCTGTCAATAGGTACATTTCATAAATGATATTCTGTGATCAATGTAATAGAACAAACAGGGTAACAATCTAGGAATATATTATTGATAAGCTAGAGTGCTGTCTGGGGTACATACAAACATATGTGTGATAGTTGTTCTACCAAAATTCTGGATCTACAAACCTTATATATGTGTGACAGAGGTATTATAGAAATATAAGCTGACCGCCAAGCTCCAAAAATTGATAATACATTACTGTTATCCATCTAAAAAAATCCATAAATAAATAAAACCATAAATTGATACATCCAAAAATGTAAGAACACCACTTCCAAGATAGACTAAATTAGTTGAAAGCGGCAATATCGATTTGTTCATTTAAGCCAAAGGGTCTTAAGCTTCCAAATCCAAAAAGTCTCCCTCTGTCTCAAATTAACAAATCTATTTTTACCCCATTTATTGGGGATATATTCAATCGGAAAAATCCTATAAATATCTAGATTTCACTATGGTTACTGGCAGAATGCTTTAAATTCCTAATATGTTCCTCCCACATCTTTTTGAGGGGTCTAGAGGTCCTATCTATATATTGGAGTCCACATATAGACTCAAGAAGGTATACTACATACTGAGAATCACAAGTAAAGTTTACTGATATGTGAAATACTTCTGTAGTTGAATTGGTTTTAAATGTGGTTCTATTTCCTGCTGTAAACTAACAGAGGCCACACCCCCTTCTATTGCATTTAAAAAAGCCACTTTTGCCTAACATTGAACTATTTTTATTGGTTTTCTTGGTTGTGGAATTAATTTTACACATCACAATTTTGCTTGGTGCTAATTGGTTTTTAAGAGTTGGCATTCTTCTAAAAGTACATACAGGATGATCACCTATATTTTCCCTAAGAAGTGGGTCACCCTGTAGAATAAACCAATATTTTCTCATGATATGTTTGATATCCTCATGATTATTATTATATTGAGTAATGAACCTTGGGCTGTTTTTGATCAGATTCTTATCACTATCTATAGATTTCCTATTAGATCCTGCAGTTTTATTATTCATAATCAGATCTTGTCTATCTCTGGCTTTACGGTGACTGCTATATATAAGATCCATTGGGTATTGTTTTTCTATGAATCTTTTGATAAGTACTTCTGACTATTCATCATAATCTATCAAGCTTGTACAGTTTCTGTGAATCCTACAGAATTGGTTATATGGAATATTATTTTTCCAAGGTTTGTAGTGGTTACTATGATAGTTCAAGTAACTGTTCGTATCCACTGTCTTGAAATAGGTTTTTAAAGTCCCTTCCTGGTCCCACTCTAATATGAGTTCTAAATAATCAATATTATCCTGTTTAATTTTGTACGTAAACTCAAGTCCCATGTAATTTTTGTTAAGTGATTCAATGAAGGACATGGCTTCGATTTCGGTACCTTCCCATATAAAGAGTAGGTTGTCCATAAAACGGCCATAGAGGACCAGATTTGCCCCATGGGTAGATGAGTATATATACCTCTCATCAAAAATCCCTATAAATAGGTTCGCAAAACTAGGGGCAAATCTGGTCATCATGGCCGTTCCCTTTATTTGTAGAAAAAAATGTTCCTGGAAAATAAAATTGATTGTGTTTCAACACAAATTCTATAGCTTACAGTAAAAAAAATCCTTTGTCTTTCAGGTAGGTATATATCTTTTTTTAATAACATCAACTGCTTCTATACCCAAATTGTGGGATATATTTGAGTATAGAGAGGATACATCGCATGTAAACCACCATAAGTTACGATTTATACATACCTCTAATATAACATAATCTATTATTCAGTGATGCAGCTCTGCATAATATACTGTAAATTCTTGTCAACTCCAGATCTTTAAAATGTTCACCGCTTTTCTAGTTTCTGCCACTAGATGTCATGGTTTCATAAGGTAACTGGATAATGACAATTTACGTGTCACAGTTTACTCAATTTTTCGATGAAATTGTCAGCTTACTTTTCAACTAAAAATATATCAAGTATACCTTAAAAAATATTATACTGTTTCTTGTGATTATAGAGGGTTTTCAATCTGCCAATAAAAATTGCCTAGTATATTTTATTTATATACGTATATATACTGTATGTGTATATATATATATATATATATATATATATATATATATATATATATATATATATATATATATATATATATATATATATAATATGTGTGTGTGAAAGTAATGTGAAAATCATTAATTTAGTTATAGCCAGAACACCAGACTGCCTCCGTGATATATATAATTTTTTTATTTATTTATTTTATTATATATATATATATATATATATATATATATATATATATATATATATATATATATATATATATATATATAATTTTTTTTATTTTATTTTTTAAACAATGCTATTTCACTGTACAGCGAACCAGAACCCATGCAGCCTACCCTATAGATCACACAGCTGCAACTGATTCTTATGTAGCAGCGCTCTAAACCGATGTTCTTAAACCCTTACCACTATGGATTAGAATCGCTAATAAGACTGATCTGACCAGGGGAATTGACAAGCCCTGCTCTTGAGTAATTTATTGCAACATAGCATTGCACAAGCAGATGAATATGGTCATCAACTCATTACCTGCAATTTGCAATTCACTACTTATAAGCCTTGTCTGTCTGGACATTGATAAATGTGCCCCAATGTATGCTTCTGTATCTCTGCTCTGCACAGTGAAAAGGGGTCTCACATACAGAAACACCAATGTAAACAGTGAAGCGCAGTTGTATTGCTTTTATGCTTCACTGTTTACATTGGTGTATCTAGACTGCCGGCCGAGAGTGTGTACTTGACTCTTGCTCACAGCTTTTGATAGGGACACTAGAGCGCACACTAATGTATTTAAGAACAAAAATACCAGATGCAGTATGAAATCATTATTTTCACATTCATTTTTAACTTTGAAAAGTGAAGTATCATTAAAATAAGTTTGAGGGGGAATGTTCCATGTGCCCATTCCCCAATTTTGCATAATAATCACTGTTATATTAATATACCTTTAACCTCTGTGATTACCTTGTATCTAAGCCTCTGCGGACTGCCCCCTTATCTCAGTTCTATTTACAAACTTGCATTTTTGCCAATTAGTGCTGCTTCATAAATAACTCCACGGGAGTGAGCACAATGTTGTCTATATGGCACATATGAATTAGCACTGTCTGGCTGTGAAAAGCTGATAAAATGCAGATAGGAGGCGGTCTGCAGGGGCTTAGAAACTGTCAGAAATGTAAATGTTGGTTCTAACATCAATTTCATTTAAATTTGAAATGAAATACAATGGTCTCCCAAGAAAAAAAATAACTTAAAGGGACAGTCAACTTGATTATTTGTATTGTTTAAAAAGACAGATAATGCCTTTACTACTCATTTCCCAGCTTTGCGCAACCGTCTTTTTAAACAATTAAAAATAAGTCGACTGTCCCGTTAAGTTATTTTCATTGTGAGACAATTGTATTTCATTTTCGAATGGTTCACAGGAGATTTATCATATTTTTTTTTAATTGTACACACCCTTGATGTTAGAATTGTCTTGCCAGAGAGCATGTTGTCATTGGTTGCTCGGTGGATGAAGTATTTTTTGGTATAAAGTTTTTATTCCTCAGAACACCAACCCAGTGTTCTGTGTCACCTGATGCCTTAAACATACATTAAACACCTCTTATTTTTCTGCAAAGCAATGTTCCTTATCCCACACCCCATTGAGATGCCAAAAAGCAAAAACTAGTTTTTAAAAATGATGAAAACTGCTTAAACCAGTTATATGATTTGCAAGATACATTCTTTTCTTTTTGGCCTTGCTAGATAGTATGGGACACAGCACAATTTTACACATAAAAATCTAATATGTTTTTAAAACAAGGCCTCCCAGGGGATGGTTTATTCTGTCCAATTCTCTGAACATTCAGTAAAGGCTTTGGCCTTTTTTCAGTCCGTTTTTGATGTAGAATCTGTGGGAGTGATTGTTCCTGTTCCCTTTTTGAAACAAGGGATGGGGTTTTATTCAAATCTCCTCATTGGTCCAAAGAAAGAAGGAACTTTCAGACCAGTTCTGGATCTAAAAGCTAGGAACACATTTCTCAAAGTTTCTACTTTCAAAATGGAGACTATTCAGACTATTCTGCCTTTTGTTCAGGAAGGTCAGTTTATGCCCACAATAGATTTAAATGATCATTACCTTTGTGTTCCTATTCACAGGGAACATTAGTTTCTAAGGTTTGCCTTTCTAGAGAAGCATTTTCAGTTTGTTTCTCTAACATTTGGTCTGGCTATAACCCCAGAATATTCTCAAAGGTTCTAGGTACCTTTTTGTCTGTGATCAGAACTCAGGGTATTGCTGTTTTTCCTCGCCTGGAAGATACCTTGTTTAAGCTTCCCCTTTACATTTAGCAGAATCTCACACCAGCAGACCGTTGTTGTTTCTTCAACAATATGGTTGGAAGAGCAATTTTCCAAAAAGTTATTATTATCGGTTATTTGTTGAGCGCCAACAGATTCCGCAGTGCTAAACTGTTTTTCTGTGGGTTCAGATAGATTCAGTTTTCATGAGACTTTCTTTGACAGATCAAAAAAGGTTGAATCTGATCTCAGCTTGTCTAAAACTTTAGTCACTTTCTTTTCCCTCAGTTGCTCTTTGCATGGGGGTGTTAGGACTCATGATTTCTGTGTTGGATGCTATTCCAATTGCATGTTTGTATGAGGTCTCTGCAGCTTTGAATCTTTCAGCAGTGGTGCAGGGATCATACTCGGTTGTCTCAAATTATTTATCTGGATCACAGAACAAGTCAGTTTCTGTCTTGGTGGCTGAATCATCAGCTTATTATGCAGGGATCTTTTTTTGCTCATCCTATCTGTATTGTGATCACTACAGGTGCAAGTCTTTCAGGTTGGGGGGCCGTCTTCGGTCTCAGATGGCACAAAGGGTTTGGTTTACTTGGGAGGTGAAGTTGCCAAACATTTTTCTAGAACTCTGTACAATTTTCAGAGCTCTTCCAAGTCTTATCTCCGTTTTCAGACAGACACTGTTACAGCAGTGGCCTACATCAATCATCAAGGCAGACTCACAGTTCCTTAGCCATGAAGGAAGTGTTTTGAATTCTTCCCCGGGCAGAAGCCAATTCTGCAGTTCATATTCCAGGAGTAAACAACTAAGAAACAGATTTTCTCAGTCGTCAGTCCTTGCATCAAGTACAGTGGTCTCTCCATCTGGATATTATCAGATAGTAGATATTTGGGGTCTCCCACATATAGATCTGATGGCCTCTTGGTTGAATCACAAACTTGCCAGGTACTGTGCAAGGTTCAGGCATCCTCAGGTGGTTTGTGGATGCTCTGGTGGCTCCATGGTCATTTCACTAGCCTATGTTTTTCCTCTTCTGTTTCTTCTTCCCAGAATGATTGCCAGGATCAGGCAAGAGGAGGCATCAGTAATTCTGATTGCTCCAGCTCTACTTTGGCCACTTCCTCAGCGTCCAGACCTTCTGTCTCATGGTACATTTTTCCATCTGGATCTCAAGTCTCTAAGATTGATGGCATTGAGCGTGAATGGTTAGTTCTTAGGCAATAAAGTTTTTCTGATTCTGTTAATGAGACTTTTATATAGGCTCGTAAGCCTGTGACCAGGAAGATTTATCATAAGGTCTAGAAGGACTTTATTTCTTGGTGTATGGATCATGGTTTTTCCTGGTATTCTTTTAGAATTCCTAAAATGATGTAGTTTTTGCATGATGGTTTAGAAGAGGGTTTATCTGAGATGTCTGCTCTTTTGGTTTTGTTCCACAAGAAGACTGCTAATCTTCCTGATATTCATGGTTTTGTTCAGGCTTTGGCTAGTATTAAGCCCCTGCTATTAAATACATTTCTCTTCCTTGGAATCTAAATATAGTTTTGAAGGTTTTGCAGATTCCTGCATTTGAGCCCATGCATGAGGTGGATATTAAGCTTCTTTCTTGGAAGATTTTATTTCTTTTGGATATCTCTTCTGCTAGAAAATTCTCTGAGCTGTCTGCTCTTTCATGTGATCCTCATCTGCAGTGTTAAGCAGCAAATTTGACTTTTTACGTAAGGTTGTGTCTTCAGATAATACAAGTCGGGAAATTTTTGTCCATTCTTTGTGTCCTAATCCCAAAAATACTTTGGAGATTCTTCTTTATAAATTGGATGTTGTACGAGTGTTGAAGTTTTATGTAGCTGCTACTAAGGTTTCAGACAAACTTCTAGTTTGTTTGTTCACTTTTCTGGTTCCAGGAAAGGGCAGACAGCTTCTGCCATTTCGTTGGCTTCTAGGTTGAAGTTTTTGTTTCCTGAGGTCTACCTGGAGGTAGGATAGCCTCCACCTAAAAAAATTACTACTCATTCTACCAGGTCAGTTGCCACTTCTTGGGCTTTTAAGAATGAGACTTCAGATGATTAAATATGCAAGGCAGCTACTTGATCTTATTTCCATACGTTTATTAAATTCTACCATTTTTATATTTTTGCTTCTTCTGAGGCAGCCTTTGGTAGGAAAGTCCTTCAGGCAGTTGTCTCATGTTAATTTGTTTTTACTTGTCCGTTATTTTTAATTGCATATAAAAAAAATAATTATACCTTGTTTTTTCTTTGGGTTCTTTTTGGGTTTTGGATTTAGTTTCACTGTGGAGAAAGATGTTCTTTATCCCGCCCTTATTTCTCATTACTTGTGAACTTCACTGATTGGGTTTTTGTTTCCCAGGAGTAATGGATCATTGACTCTCATTACCTGTATGAAAGAAAACTTAACTATACGTCAGACTAGTTTTGAGTAAGGCGGGAGGGGTTTTATAGAGATCTTTGCCTCCTAGTGGCAGGGAAGAGTAATTCCCAGGAGTAATGGATTGTGGACTCTCACCACCATGAAATAAATTAATTAATCAGGACATAGAGATGTTCATGTGATTATTTTCTTGCTAGCTTTTTACAGTTATGCTATGTTATGTCCATTTTAAATATGTTTCAGAATGTATTAGACATCACAATCTAATGTATATTTTATAAAGTATGAACCTTATCATTAAAGGGACACTGAACCCAATTTTTTTTCTTTTGTGATTCAGATAGAGCATGCAATTTTAAGCAACTTTCTAATTTACTCCTATTATTAATTTTTCTTCGTTCTCTTGCTTTCTTTATTTGAAAAAGGCATCTAAGCTATTTTTTTGGTTCAGACCCATGGAAAGCACTTGTTTATTGGTAGATGAATTTATCTACCAATGAGCAAGAACAACCCAGTTTGTTCACCAAAAATGGGCCGGCATCAAAACTTACATTCTTGCATTTCAAATAAAGATACCAAGAGAATGAAGGCAATTTGACAATAGGAGTAAATTAGAAAGTTGCTTAAAATTGCATGCTCTATCTGAATCACAAAAGAAAAAGTTTGGGTTCAGTGTCCCTTTAAGTTCATATCAGTGGGGAAATTTAATGTCGAAGTCCAAACAAGGTCTTATTTTAACCTCATCTTTTATTGCCAAGGTTTAGGGAATCCCAGACAGCAAAAAAATTATTTGAGGCGCGGTCATGTGAAGGACAAGACCATAGTGAGCATAAAATGCATTTAACATAATATGGATTTGAAGAAAATATTATTTTAAAGGCTTAGAATATGAATCAAATATGGTTTTATATTATTTTTTTCTTCTCACGAATGCACTTTTCAACAGACTGTTTTAATCAGAATTATTAAAAAAAAAAGGCAAACACTATTTAATCAACTCCTTTATCTGGATTGGTTTGTAACCAAGCATACTGCTTTAGTTAAAAGGATAGGAAACTATTAAAATCACTTCTATTTTCAAATGTGCTTTGTTCTCTCTGTATCCATTGTTGAAAATGAATATGCACATATCCTACACTAGTGGGAGCAAGCTGGTGATTGGTGCCTGTACACACTTGTCTCTTGTGATTGCTAACTAGATGTGTTCAGCTAACTGCCATAAGTGCAAGGCTGTTTCTTCAGCAACATTTTACAAGAGTATGAAGCAAATTTGTTAATAAAAATAAATTTGAAAGTTATTTAAAAGTGTTTGTTCTGTCTGAATCATGAAAGAAAAATGTTGGGGTTTCCTGTCCTTCTGTATTAATCCAGCTGTATAGAAATGTATGTCAAAATTACATTTATAGAATTAGGGCCAAATTCTTGCAATTACAAATAATCTGACAACTTTGAGTTTGTTGGAAATTACAAGTGGTTTACTAGCAAAATATTGGCAAAATTAACACTTTCCCAAGTGGAAACTGATGGACGATAGTAGCACAGCTGTTTGTCATGACTGCTGCTGCTAATTGTATCAGCAGCAGTTTCCACTTGGGACCAGCAGTGCTCTGTGGCACTATAAATGTGTTTAGCCTTTTGCATAGCGAATGTATTATAGTTTTGCACTTTAATGGCCATTTAAAGGGTGGGAGAAGAGGTATAATAAATAAAGGTAGCAGAAAATAAGCTCTCAGGTCTAGAAACCTCCCTGTACCATAAAGTATTCACATTAAAACACATGGATTTAAATTGCAGTCTCTTATAAAGCCAGTAGGTTACACTATGCTTAAACCTACCCTACAAGTAACATTTACATAATTAGCATGTTGATATTTGAAATAGTCTGCATTTGTAGCAACAGTTTTAGTTGTAATATGTAGCAAATGTCCCTGCCTTTGGCAACATTGTGAAGAAGCAACATTTTAATTGGATGCCTGTGATATTATCAGCTCCTCAACAAGTCTGGGAAAAATAAATGTAAAAAAGCTTCAACCAACCGCTGAGGGACTTGTGTGTTTTTAATATATCTGCTTATACTTTTGTTGAGTGAGTAGTATTTTTATGTTTGTTATTAAAACTACACTTAGATCAGTACGCGCTCCTTTCTCTCTGCTTGTTTTTAGTTAAGGGGTAAGTCACATTTCTACCTTATTCCGGGAGGATCAAGTAAATGAGACTGATACACGGATCATTGGAACATTTAAAGGGATACTTAACCCACATTTTTCTTTCATGATTCTTAGAACCACCAATCAGCAAGCGCTACCCAGGTGCTGAACCAGAAACGGGCCGGCTACTAAGCTTAGATTCATGTGTTTAAAATAAAGATAGCAAAAGAACAAAGAAAAAATAATAATAGGAGTAAATCAGAAGGTTGCTTAAAATTGCATGGTCTATTGGGTTTAGTGTCCCTTTAAGTCAAAATTAAACTTTCATGATTCAGATAGAACAGCAATTTTAAACTTTTTATATTTACAGTCTTTTTATATTTACACTTTTTGAGTCATCAGCTCCTACTGAGCATGTGCAAGAATTCACAGAATATACATATATGCCTTTGTAATTGGCTGATGGCTGTCACATGATACAGGAGGAGTGGGAATAGTCTGAACTTCAAATGAGTAGTAGATTTTTTTTTGGACAAGTTTTAAAGTTTTGTCTGCTATTGCATTGTCTTTTTATCATTTATTTTTTGGTTATGCAAATCTAATGTATTTACCGGTCCTTTAACTGAATTAACGTTTTTTGTGGCATCTTATCGATCTATTTGTTTAAAGGAAGGGCTAGTATCGTACTGGCTTTCTATAAGTTTGACGATGAATGAGTAAAAGAGTACATCAGCATAACAGGTTATCAGAGATTTTAGTATCTTCTTGACCGTAGTACGGTACGCAAGCAGTTAAAGAATATAAAAGTCAAATTTAAGCTTTTGTGATTTAGAAAAAGCATCCAGTTTAAAAACAAAAACTTTACAATGTATTTATATTATCAATATGTTTTCTTTCTTATTGTCTTTTTCTGAATAGCATATCTAGGTAGGCTCAGGGGCAGCAATGCACTACTGGGAGGGAGCTAGCTGAGCAGATTGGGTAAGCCAAAGAAAAGAGGCAAATATGTGCAACCACGATCGGCAGCTAGCACCCAGTAAAGCATTGCTTCTCTTGAGAACTACCTAGGTATGCTTTTCAGCAAAGGACAGCAAGAGGAGGAAGCAAATTTGATTAAAAAAAAGAAGTAACAGAAATTTGTTTAAAATGACATGCTCTCTATTTGGATCGTGAAAGTATAATTTTGGATTTACCATCCCTTTTAAGTATTATTGTAGGCAATAATTCAGTATGTTTGTTTAGGTACAAACACATTTATAAAATAGTCTTCATTAATATATCCTTTGTATTAACACCTTGTAACAATCTTGATAATGCCATTTCTCTGTGTTTTTTTATTCTAGATGCTGACAAAGGCTGCCATTTTCTCTACATCATGAAATGTGTACAACAGAGATTTGGATCCAACATAACAGAAAATGTCCTACTCCGTGTCATTAATGCACTGGAAAGAAATAGTGATATCGTTAGTGTTCATGAAAAATACTACACCGCCTTCTGATGTCATGAAATGGCACTGAGAATAGCAACAAAACAAACTGCAAATATTACAATATTATAAAATATTTTACTCTTATATTCTCATGGTGTCCTACTCTGTAGAAGTGGGTATATTGCCTTGTGCCGCTTGTATTAGGTAGGAACTTCACAGAAGTCTTTGGGATTTCTCCCGTTCTTATATATATTCAATTTGTCTACTTCCCAGCCTTAGTTCCGATTCTGCCTATTTGAAATAAAGACGTGTGGACTGAAGCACTGCTCCATTAAAGGGACACTGATTTTTTCTTTTGTAATTCAGAAAGAGCATGCAATTTTAATCAACTTTCTAATTTACTCCTATTATCATTTTTTCTTTGTTCTCTTGCTATCATTATTTGAAAAAGAAGACATCTAAGCTTTTTTTTGGTTTCAGTACTCTGGACAGCACTTTTTTATTGGTGGATGAATTTATCCACCAATCAGCAAGGACAACCCAGGTTGTTCACCAAAAATGGGCCGGCATCTAAACTTACATTCTTGCATTTCAAATAAAGATAGCAAGAGAATGAAGAAAATTTGATAATAGGAGTAAATTAGAAAGTTGTTTAAAATTTCATGCTCAATCTGAATCACGAAAGAAAAATTTTGGGTACAGTGTCCCTTTAAAGGGATACAAAATCCATATTTTTTCTTTAATTATTCACATAGAGCATGCAATTTTAAGCAATCTTCTAATTTACTCCTATTATCAAATTTTCTTCGTTCCTATCTTTATTTACAAAGCAAGATGGTAAAGCTTAGGAGCCGGACCATTTTTGTTTCAGAACCTGGGTTACGCTTGCTTATTGGCTGGCTGAATGTAGTCACCAATAAGCAAGCACTATCCAGGGTGCTTAACCTAAAATGAGCCGGCTGCTAAGCTTTACATTTCTACTTTTTAAATCAAGATAGCAAGAGAACGAAGAAAAAATGATAATAGGAGTAAATAAGAAAGCTGCTTAAAATTGCATGATCTATCTAAATCATGAAAGAAAAAAATCTGGGTTTAGTATCGCTTTAAAGGTTTTCTTTTCTTAAAGGGACAGTAAAGTCCAAATTAAACTTTCATGATTCAGCTAGAGTATGCCATTTTAATCTACTTCTATTATCTAGCCACAGACTTTGCCCTGGGGTCTAGTGAGTTCTAGTTACGCCTCTGATATAAAGGATATTATTTGATGATAGAAGTAATTTAGAAAGTTGTTAAAAAATAAATGTTCTATCTGAAACATGAAAGTTTATTTTGGACTTTTATACAGGTGGCCCTCGTTTTACAATGGTTCAATTTACACCGTTTCAAAATAACAACCTTTTTTTCCAGTCATGTGACTGCTATTGAAAAGCATTGAGAAGCAGTGCATTGATTAAAATAGCCAGTAGATGGAGCTGTCCGCTTGTGTTGCAGCAAAGCAGAGCAAGCTGAAATTAATCAGTTTAACCAGACCTGAGCTATTGAGCAGATTTCAAAGGAACAAGATCTTCCTGTCTATAAATCAGTCCAGATTGGAATGCATAGAAAGAACTGTTTGCAGAAAAATGCAAGTGAAGTCTGTGTTGTGTGATTATTTTATTCGGTTTATAATGCTGTTTAGCAAATGTTTTTGTTCATTTAACTTAGTTTAATTATATATCCTGTGTTGTGTAATTATTTTATTAGGTTTATAATACTGTTTAGCATTTAAAGTCTTCATTTCAAAGCTTTAAAAATAATGTTTTAGGTGTTACTTATGACAATTTTGAGAGGGGGCCTGGAACCTATCTCCCTCACTTCCCATTGACTTACATTATAAACTGGGTTTCAATTTACAATGGTTTCGATTTACAACCATTCCTTCTGGAACCTAACCCCGGCGTAAACTGAGGGCTACCTGTATTTTCTTTCTCAGAGTTGCATCAAGGATACAGTAGAATGTATATTGAGTAACATTGTCCCCTTAAAAAGAAGAAATTTAGATCAAAACTATCCATTGTTTTTAATACATGTGAATTGTAATATTCTGCACTGTGTGAAGTACTTGACTTTTTGTATAAACATTTAGATGAATATTGTACCCCTCTAAGGAAATCTTAAAAGGACAGGAATCCCAAATGCACCAGCTGTTGTGCTATTTCACAAGTACTTTTATGAGCAATAAAATCAAAGCAGAGGCATTGCACATCCTATTCTGCAAAACTTTCTTTGAAGTCCGTCAGTAGTCGATATTTGTATTTAGTTATGAAGCAGATTTGTATCAGTTCAGTATACTCTAACTATTCATTTCTGTGAATATAATTCCCTTACGCATACAAACTGCTTAAGAATCCTAATATTATTTTGACACTGAACAAATAATAATTTTATAACCAAGGATTCCAGGTCTCGGTTTTCAGTATAAAATAGTAAGTACTAGGTTTTCAGTTTAAAAATAATAAATAGAGAGATCACTGTTTTGACAAATGAGGGGCTTATGTAAAAATATTGTATGTAACCCCATAGAGAAAATATTTAATCTGCCTTTAGTTAAGGCATATATAGCAATTTTCACCGAGCGTGGGAAACTTTCTGTGCACACATTTAACATACACCCTAGTAATAAGAATTTTCACACTTTGTAGCTATAACCTATGAACGCACAAAGCATTTTACACACCACTTAGTATGAAAATGATCAATTAAAGGATCATTAAACTTGGCATTTTAATAACCCATAAAGGGCTAGATTACAAGTGGAGCGCGTTTACGGGCGCATGTTAAATAACCAGCCATTAAAAGTGGCTGGTTAATGCTCCCTCAAGCTCATGGGAGCACTTTACAATTAGCGCAATTAACCAGAGGTCAGACCTCTGGATAATAAAATAAAGTTGTGCCAATTGCCCCCAAAATAAAGTGCACAGTTCCTTTACATAAATAAAAAATATAAGCATTTTTTTTTTTTATTAAAACACTGCACAAAGCTGTTATATGGGATTAAAGTGAGGTGATGGGGGTGTTTGGAAAAAAATGGCACTGAAAATGCTTTTATAGAGGTAATGGGACTGTGTTTTTGCTATAAATATATATGTAAATGCGTATATACATATATATTTATGTGTTAATAGGTGTATATACACATAAATATATATTCATTTATATATTTATTTTGCTGCGCAAATTGCCCACTGCACTAGGTACTTTACCATGTCTCATGGCATGAGAATGAGGCTCCTATTGGAACCTATGGGGGCGGACTCTCGTGAGTGCAAGGCTTCCAGGTAATGCGAAGTCGCGTTCGCATTGCGCTTAGCTTGTAATACCAGAGCTTAATTGTGTGCGCTGGTATTACTGAGTGGAGCGTAAATATTGAGCTTGCGAAAGTGCATTTTGCACTCCACTCGTAATCTAGCTCAAAATGTTTAATTATTGAAAATGAAACATTATTGTGATATACATTTATTTTTTATTTTGCTTACTTTTGCTGTAAAATGCATCTGAAATTTGTACTTGTTCCACATTCTCCAAGGAGGCTTGGGTTAATACTTTTAGCTAATTTATCTGTGATGATTTGTTTACCCTTTTCCTACTTCACATTCTTTGAACTCATTTGCTTTTTTTAAGACATATTATAGGGTTTTCCCTTATCATGAAAGGAAAAGCATTCTTTGCAATAGCAATGAGTATACAAGGTAGTTTAGGTGTTAACTATTAGATAAAGATTTAAAAAGGAATATATGTCTTTAATAAAAAAAAAAAAATTGTAACAGGTATTTAAAGCTGAATTGGTGCTAAACCATCTTAAAGGGCCACTAAACCCAAAATCTTTCTTTCATGATTCAGATAGAGAATAGAAATTTAAACAACATTACAATTTACTTCTATTATTTATTTTGCTTAATTTTTTAGATATCCTTAGTTGAAGAAAAAGCAATGCACATGGTGAGCCAATCACACGAGGCATCTATGTGCAGCAACCAATCAGCAGCTGCTGATCATATCTAGATATGCTTTTCTGCAAAGAATATCAAGAGAATAAATCAAATGAGATAATAGAAGTAAATTAGAAAGATGTTTAAAATTGCATTCTCTTTCTAAATAATGAAAGAAAAAATGTGGGTGTCATGTCCCTTTAAGGAAATAGGAGAGGGCAGGCTACAGAACCACTCAATGCAGTAGAATAACATAATTAACAAGTGCGTAATTAAAGGGACAGTCAAGTAAAAAAAAAAAAACTTTCATTATTTAAATAGGACATGTGATTTTAAACAACTTTCCAATTTACTTTTATTACCAATTTTGCTTTGTTCTCTTGGTATTCTTAGTTAAAAGCTAAATCTAGGAGGTATATATGCTAAATTCTTAGAGCTTGAAGGCCACCTCTAATCTGAATGCATTTTGACAGTTTTTCACCACTAGAGGGCGTTAGTTCATGTGTTTCATATAGATAACATTGAGCTCAGGCACGTGAAACTCCTAAGAGCAAGCACTGATTGGCTAAAATGCAAGTCTGTCAAAAGAACTGAAATAAGGGGGCAGTTTGCAGAGGCTTAGATACAAGGTAATCACAGAGGTAAAAAGTATATTAATATAACTGTGTTGATTATGCAAAATTGGGGAATGGGTAATAAAGGGATTATCTACCTTTTTAAACAACAAAAAATCTGGTGTTTACTGTCCCTTTAAAACAATGCAATAACACTTAATCTGAATTTCAAATAAGCAGTAGATTTTTTTCTGACATTTATTTTTTCTCCCATTTTCGGGCCCCCTCTGTCATGTGACAGACATCAGCCAATCATATACTAATATATGTATATCTGGTGAGCTTGTGCACATGCTCAGTAGGATCTTGTTCCTCAGAAAGTGTGAATATAAAAAGTCTGTGCAAACTTTGATAATGGAAGTAAATTGGAAAGGGTCTTAAAACTGCTGCTCTGTCTGAATCATAAAAGTTTATTTTGACTTGAGTGTCCCTTTAACTTCACATATGCAAACAGAGTTCATGCTACATCTGCGTATTAGTTTGTGATTGGCTAACAAGGGTTCTTTTGTTCTGGGGGGACAGCGAAATCAGTGAAAAGAAAAAACATAAAATAATATGCTAAGTTGTTACAAAATACAGTTGCATTATTCATTGCAAAATTCTTGTCAGATATGAAGGTACGTTACAATTTGTGTTTAATGTCCCTTTAACTTGAAAATAAAATATGACGTTTGTTTTACGTAAGTATTGTTGAGATGTTGGTTAAAATTGTATGCTCTTGCTTGAATCATAATTTTTTTTTTTTGAGTTTACTGTCTCTTTAAAGAATAATAGCCATGCCCAGTACCCTTATTGTGTGTGTTAGTGTCATGGTTTGATTTCTAATAATACCAATATACTTACTTGGGAAACATTGGGACACCAATGTGTGTAGAAGGACTAAATGCTAGAGAGGTAATTCATGTACTTAATTCATACTATTATAGTTCTGATATATACCATTTGCATAGCTTATACTTCTATGTGTTGTACTCACAATTCTTTGTGTATTACGTTTATTAATTGCCTGATTCCTATGTGTGTCAGCCTTGGGATAAAACCTCTCTTATATTAAAGGGATACTAAACCCAATTTTTTTTCTTTCGTGATTCAGATAGAGCATGAGATTTTAAGCACCTTTCTAATTTACTCCTATTATCAATTTTTCTTTGTTCTCATGCTATCTTGATTTGAAAAAGCAGTACTGTAAGCTTTAGAGTCGGACCATTTTTTGTTCAGCACCTGGGTAGCACTTGCTGATTTGTGGCTAAATGTAGCAAACCAATCAGCAAGCTCTACCAAGGTGCTGAACTAAAATTGGGCCGGCTCCTAACCTTTTATTACTGCTTTTTCAAATCAAGATAACATGAGAACAAAGAAAAATTGATAATAGGAGTAAATTAGAAAGTTGCTTAAAATTGCGTGCTCTATCTGAATCGTGAAAGAAAAACATGTGGGGTTAGTATCCCTTTAACAATTTTAAAATATTGAACCAATCTTATTTAAACGGATTAAATAAATATATATATATTTATTTTTTTAAGTAACAGAAACGTTGGTATGTATTTCTTATCCAACCAGTACTCACCTTGCACAGGAAGATCTTAGTGGTAGTGTCTACATCAGAGAAGAAATGTTATGACCATCCTGAGCAAAGGAAACGCTGATTTAGATAGGATGACAAATTTAAATTATATAATATACCAATGATTAGAAAAAAAATAGGAAATAGAAAACTGTTTGGAGCAGAAGGTGAGTGTGAGAGTTGTGTGTTTTTGTAATTATTTCTGGCAACAGCAGCAACACCAGGACAAGGGGTCATGATCTCAAGTTAAAGAGTAGTAGGTTCAGGAGATGTTTGTGGTAGAACGTTTTCATAGAAAGGGTGGTCACTTCATGAAATAAACCGCCATTATAGGTGGTAAAGACAAACACTATGGACCATTAAATGCAGTAGAATTGCATAATCATAATATGTCCCTTGCCATTTTAAGTAGGGGACTCTTTTACATTGTCTGCCATTTCTAACTATGTTATAGCAATTTATTTATGTAATCAGTTGTCATATGGCCCAAGATTGGCCTCCCAGTAACTACCAATGATATTAAAGTTCTTTACATATCGCAAACGCTTTTGCTTACTGACTCAGATCTCATATGTTGTATTGGATCGGGTCTTTGTTTTATTTTGTGATGCATATATGTCATGTGTATAAGACCTTTATGTAATGTATTATCTTTTCTAAAAAAAAAAAGCATAATCAACCAATGCATAATAAAAGTCAATACAATAAGACTTGGGGCCCGATTATCAAAGGATCGCTGCATCCAACATCCGTATCACCAGTCTCGCAATGTTCATGCCAGGTGGGAAATGTTCTAAAAAAGTGGTTTTTCCAGTTCCATACACACAATACACAATGTTGTTTCTAGAAGAAAGTAAAGGTCTCACTACCTTAGAACATACTGAAAACTTCACTAATGAATGTAAATGTCAGCTGCATGGAGAAAGTAAGTGTTCAAAATCTGTTTACTTACAATATAATGTGCATTTTGTGTGTTGTTATACGTCAATCTATATAATAATTTACAAAGTAAACAATGTATATTTCTTAAAAATGCTCATCTTACCAATGAAAGAGTGGTGAGGCGTGTATGTGTAAAGATGTTTGCTGTCAAATTTTGTTTAGATCATTCAAATATTTCTGCAAAGTTCCCTCATTGTAATACAAGTTACACTCATGGAACAACTATATCCTCACTATGTAATTTGATGAGCATTAGAAATAAAAAATAATAGTAAGAAAAAAAGCCAAAAACGATCACATTGATAATTCATTTGGGCTGGGGCATTATGGGTATAAGGTGCATGTGTGTAGGGTGTGTTATTTATGCACATTTTACTGCAAAATTATATATTATATCATTTTTTACTCTGTTTACTGTGAAAAATGTGTTGTTTAATTTGATAAGATTATACCCTAGAATAAAGATTAACAATGCAGTAAATTTATATCTCACAGAAGAAAGTGGCCACATTTTTTTCTGTTAACAATAGTGGGCTTCAAACAGTTTTTCAAAAGTAGCAATATTTCCACCATTGAAACTGTTGAGCCTTTTCAATCACAACAAACTGTACCCTGTACAGAATGGGATCACAATAAACAACGTTTAAAAAAAAATGATATAAGTAATTTTACAGTATAATGCACATAAATAACACACCCTATACACATGCACTGTATACCCATAATGCCCCAGCTCAAGTGGATTAATAATTTTTTTGCAAATTTTGTTATTGTTATGAAAACCAGAGAGGTTAATTTCAAGCCTCTAATTTGTATTGTCATTATACACTGTACAAAGGGATCAATCCAAACTACTGTAATGTAAATCTTTACAGGTGACAAATAGCCATTGTCTCTTGTCAGTTTCATTCATAAAAACAGTAACCTAACAACAGAAAAATTATTGTATAAAGTACTGCATATTTCCTGAAATTCCAATTCCTATGGAATTACACTAACACTGGATGAACATGGCAAGGCCGCAGTATTTATCATCCTGCAGGTTCAAACATTTAAAAAAAAAAAAAAAAATAGGAAACTAAAGTAATAGTGATTCAGTTGAAAAAAGCAACACAGGCTAACACTGAAAGGTAATGATTGAAACAGAAGAATGATAAAATTAGGACTATACCACACTGGGGAAACTGCCCCAAACAATCTATTTATTATATATATATATATATATTTATATTATATATATATAAGCCTGTAATGTCTCCATTAAAGGGACATGATACTAAAAAATAAAAATAAGGAAAAAAAAGCTCCCAAATCGTTATTTCTTTCATGTAATTAGCAAGAGTCCATGAGCTAGTGACGTATGGGATATACATTCCTACCAGGAGGGGCAAAGTTTCCCAAACCTCAAAATGCCTATAAATACACCCCTCACCACACCCACAAATCAGTTTTTACAAACTTTGCCTCCTATGGAGGTGGTGAAGTAAGTTTGTGCTAGATTCTACGTTGATATGCGCTCCGCAGCAGGTTGGAGCCCGGTTTTCCTCTCAGCGTGCAGTAAATGTCAGAGGGATATGAGGAGAGTATTGCCTATTTGAATTCAATGATCTCCTTCTACGGGGTCTATTTCATAGGTTCTCTGTTATCGGTCGTAGAGATTCATCTCTTACCTCCCTTTTCAGATCGACGATATACTCATATATACCATTACCTCTACTGATTCTCGTTTCAGTACTGGTTTGGCTTTCTACTACATGTAGATGAGTGTCCTGGGGTAAGTAAGTCTTATTTTCTGTGACACTCTAAGCTATGGTTGGGCACTTTTATATAAAGTTCTAAATATATGTATTCAAACATTTATTTGCCTTGACTCAATGTTCAACGTTCCTTATTTCAGACAGTCAGTTTCATATTTGGGATAATGCATATGAATAAATCAATTTTTTTCTTACCTTAAAATTTGACTTTTTTTTCCTGTGGGCTGTTAGGCTTGCGGGGGCTGAAAATGCTTCATTTTATTGCGTCATTCTTGGCGCAGACTTTTTTGGCGCAAAATTTTTTTTCTGTTTCCGGCATCATACGTGTCGCCGGAAGTTGCGTCATTTTTGACGTTTTTTGCGCCAAAAGTGTCGGCGTTCCGGATGTGGCGACATTTTTGGCGCCAAATAATGTGGGCGTCTTTTTTGGCGCTAAAAAATATGGGCGTCACTATTGTCTTCACATTATTTAAGTCCCATTTTTTATTGCTTCTGGTTGCTAGAAGCTTGTTCACTGGCATTTTTTCCCATTCCTGAAACTGTCATTTAAGGAATTTGATCAATTTTGCTTTATATGTTGTTTTTTCTATTACATATTGCAAGATGTCCCAGATGGACACTGAGTCAGAAGATACTTCTGGAAAAACGCTGCCTGGTGCTGGATCGACCAAAGTTAAGTGTATCTGCTGTAAACTTGTGGTATCTGTTCCTCCAGCTGTTGTTTGTAATGAATGTCATGACAAACTTGTTAATGCAGATAATATTTCCTTTAGTAATGTTACATTACCTGTTGCTGTTCCGTCAACATCTAATTCTCAGAGTGTTCCTGTTAACATAAGAGATTTTGTTTCTAAATCCATTAAGAAGGCCATGTCTGTTATTCCTCCTTCTAGTAAACGTAAAAGGTCTTTTAAAACTTCTCATTTTTCAGATGAATTTTTAAATGAACATAATCATTCTGATTCTGATAATGGCTCCTCTGGTTCAGAGGATTCTGTCTCAGAGGTTGATGCTGATAAATCTTCATATTTATTAAAAATGGAATTTATTCGTTCTTTACTTAAAGAAGTCTTAATTGCATTAGAAATAGAGGATTCTGGTCCTCTTGATACTAAATCTAAACGTTTAAATAAGGTTTTTAAATCTCCTGCAGTTATTCCAGAAGTTTTTCCTGTCCCTGATGCTATTTCTGAAGTAATCTCCAGGGAATGGAATAATTTGGGTAATTCATTTACTCCTTCTAAACGTTTTAAGCAATTATATCCTGTGCCATCTGACAGATTAGAGTTTTGGGACAAAATCCCTAAAGTTGATGGGGCTATCTCTACTCTTGCTAAACGTACTACTATTCCTACGGCAGATAGTACTTCCTTTAAGGATCCTTTAGATAGGAAGATTGAATCCTTTCTAAGAAAAGCTTACTTATGTTCAGGTAATCTTCTTAGACCAGCTATATCTTTAGCGGATGTTGCTGCAGCTTCAACTTTTTGGTTAGAAGCTTTAGCGCAACAAGTAACAGATCATAATTCTCATAGCATTGTTAATCTTCTTCAACATGCTAATAACTTTATTTGTGATGCCATCTTTGATATCATTAGAGTCGATGTCAGGTATATGTCTCTAGCTATTTTAGCTAGAAGAGCTTTATGGCTTAAAACTTGGAATGCTGATATGTCTTCTAAGTCAACTTTGCTTTCCCTTTCTTTCCAGGGTAATAAATTATTTGGTTCTCAGTTGGATTCTATTATCTCAACTGTTACTGGAGGGAAAGGAACTTTTTTACCACAGGATAAAAAATCTAAAGGTAAATTTAGGTCTAATAATCGTTTTCGTTCCTTTCGTCACAATAAGGAACAAAAGCCTGATCCTTCACCCACAGGAGCGGTATCAGTTTGGAAACCATCTCCAGTCTGGAATAAATCCAAGCCTTTTAGAAAACCAAAGCCAGCTCCCAAGTCCACATGAAGGTACGGCCCTCATTCCAGCCCAGCTGGTAGGGGGCAGATTACGTTTTTTCAAAGAAATTTGGATCAATTCAATTCACAATCTTTGGATTCAGAACATTCTTTCAGAAGGGTACAGAATTGGCTTCAAGATAAGGCCTTCTGCAAAGAGATTTTTTCTTTCCCGTGTCCCAGTAAATCCAGCGAAAGCTCAAGCATTTCTGAAATGTGTTTCAGATCTAGAGTTGGCTGGAGTAATTATGCCAGTTCCAGTTCTGGAACAGGGGCTGGGGTTTTATTCAAATCTCTTCATTGTACCAAAGAAGGAGAATTCCTTCAGACCAGTTCTGGATCTAAAAATATTGAATCGTTATGTAAGGATACCAACATTCAAAATGGTAACTATAAGGACTATCCTGCCTTTTGTTCAGCAAGGGTATTGTATGTCCACAATAGATTTACAGGATGCATATCTGCATATTCCGATTCATCCAGATCACTATCAGTTTCTGAGATTCTCTTTCCTAGACAAGCATTACCAGTTTGTGGCTCTGCCATTTGGCCTAGCAATAGCTCCAAGAATTTTTACAAAGGTTCTCGGTGCCCTTCTGTCTGTAATCAGAGAACAGGGTATTGTGGTATTTCCTTATTTGGATGATATCTTGGTACTTGCTCAGTCTTCACATTTAGCAGAATCTCATACGAATCGACTTGTGTTGTTTCTTCAAGATCATGGTTGGAGGATCAATTTACCGAAAAGTTCATTGATTCCTCAGACAAGGGTAACCTTTTTAGGTTTCCAGATAGATTCAGTGTCCATGACTCTGTCTCTGACAGACAAGAGACGTCTAAAATTGATCTCAGCTTGTTGAAACCTTCAATCACAATCATTCCCTTCGGTAGCCTTATGCATGGAAATTCTAGGTCTTATGACTGCTGCATCGGACGCGATCCCCTTTGCTCGTTTTCACATGCGACCTCTTCAGCTCTGTATGCTGAACCAGTGGTGCAGGGATTACACAAAGATATCTCAATTAATATCTTTAAAACCGATTGTACGACACTCTCTGACGTGGTGGACAGATCACCATCGTTTAGTTCAGAGGGCTTCTTTTGTTCTTCCGACCTGGACTGTAATTTCAACAGATGCAAGTCTGACAGGTTGGGGAGCTGTTTGGGGGTCTCTGACAGCACAAGGGGTTTGGGAATCTCAGGAGGTGATATTACCAATCAATATTTTGGAACTCTGTGCAATTTTCAGAGCTCTTCAGTCATGGCCTCTTCTAAAGAGAGAATCGTTCATTTGTTTTCAGACAGACAATGTCACAACTGTGGCATACATCAATCATCAAGGAGGGACTCACAGTCCTCTGGCTATGAAATAAGTATCTCGAATACTGGTATGGGCGGAATCCAGCTCCTGTCTAGTTTCTGCGGTTCATATCCCAGTCATAGACAATTGGGAAGTGGATTATCTCAGACGCCAAACGTTACATCCGGGCGAATGGTCTCTTCACCCAGAGGTATTTCTTCAGATTGTTCAAATGTGGGGACTTCCAGAAATAGATCTGATGGCTTCTCATCTAAACAAGAAACTTCCCAGGTATCTGTCCAGATCCAGGGATCCTCAGGCAGAAGCAGTGGATGCATTGTCACTTCCTTGGAAGTATCATCCTGCCTATCTCTTTCCGCCTCTAGTTATTCTTCCAAGAGTAATCTCCAAGATTCTGAAGGAATGCTCGTTTGTTCTACTGGTGGCTCCAGCATGGCCTCACAGGTTTTGGTATGCGGATCTTGTCCGGATGGCCTCTTGCCAACCGTGGACTCTTCCGTTAAGACCAGACCTTCTGTCGCAAGGTCCTTTTTTCCATCAGGATCTCAAATCCTTAAATTTAAAGGTATGGAGATTGAACGCTTGATTCTTAGTCAAAGAGGTTTCTCTGACTCTGTGATTAATACTATGTTACAGGCTCGTAAATCTGTATCTAGGAAGATATATTATAGAGTCTGGAAGACTTACATTTCTTGGTGTCTTTCTCATCATTTTTCCTGGCATTCTTTTAGAATTCCGAGAATTTTACAGTTTCTTCAGGATGGTTTGGATAAAGGTTTGTCTGCAAGTTCCTTGAAAGGACAAATCTCTGCTCTTTCTGTTCTTTTTCACAGAAAGATTGCTAATCTTCCTGATATTCATTGTTTTATACAAGCTTTGGTTCGTATAAAACCTGTCATTAAGTCAATTTCTCCTCCTTGGAGTTTGAATTTGGTTCTGGGGGCTCTTCAAGCTCCTCCGTTTGAACCTATGCATTCATTGGACATTAAATTACTTTCTTGGAAAGTTTTGTTTCTTTTGGCCATCTCTTCTGCTAGAAGAGTTTCTGAATTATCTGCTCTTTCTTGTGAGTCTCCTTTTCTGATTTTTTCATCAGGATAAGGCGGTGTTGCGAACTTCTTTTAAATTTTTACCTAAGGTTGTGAATTCCAACAACATTAGTAGAGAAATTGTGGTTCCTTCATTATGTCCTAATCCTAAGAATTCTAAGGAGAAAGCATTGCATTCTTTGGATGTGGTTAGAGCTTTGAAATATTATGTTGAAGCTACTAAGAATTTCCGAAAGACTTCTAGTCTATTTTTTATCTTTTCCGGTTCTAGGAAAGGTCAGAAGGCCTCTGCCATTTCTTTGGCATCTTGGTTAAAATCTTTAATTCATCATGCCTATGTCGAGTCGGGTAAAACTCCGCCTCAAAGGATTACAGCTCATTCTACTAGGTCAGTTTCTACTTCCTGGGCGTTTAGGAATGAAGCTTCGGTTGATCAGATTTGCAAAGCAGCAACTTGGTCTTCTTTGCATACTTTTACTAAATTCTAACATTTTGATGTGTTTTCTTCTTCTGAAGCAGTTTTTGGTAGAAAAGTACTTCAGGCAGCTGTTTCAGTTTGATTCTTCTGCTTATAATTTCAGTTTTTTTCATTATAAGATTTAAACTTTATTTTGGGTGTGGATTATTTTCAGCAGAATTGGCTGTCTTTATTTTATCCCTCCCTCTCTAGTGACTCTTGCGTGGAAGATCCACATCTTGGGTAGTCATTATCCCATACGTCACTAGCTCATGGACTCTTGCTAATTACATGAAAGAAAACATAATTTATGTAAGAACTTACCTGATAAATTCATTTCTTTCATATTAGCAAGAGTCCATGAGGCCCACCCTTTTTGTGGTGGTTATGATTTTTTTGTATAAAGCACAATTATTCCAATTCCTTATTTTTTATGCTTTCGCACTTTTGTCTTATCACCCCACTTCTTGGCTATGCGTTAAACTGATTTGTGGGTGTGGTGAGGGGTGTATTTATAGGCATTTTGAGGTTTGGGAAACTTTGCCCCTCCTGGTAGGAATGTATATCCATACGTCACTAGCTCATGGACTCTTGCTAATATGAAAGAAATGAATTTATCAGGTAAGTTCTTACATAAATTATGTTTTCCCCTCCCCCATATAGAGTCCCAGAACTATAAAGTACAAAACTTGTTTGCTCCCTTAATCAGTGCCATCTCCCTTTTCTTTCTAATTCATCCATGATGCCCACACTTCATGAAATAGTATGACTTTATCTGTTGAGACATAAACATTACATTGCATTTGATACAAATAGTCTAAAATAGAAATAACACACAAGCATAAGCAGCCAGCAAATGCCTCTACAATCATCTCATTTAAATATTTTGGCCTGTGGGCAAACTTCAGGATGGCTTCTGATGACTAGTCTGGAGTCATTGATTACTTCAGAATTACTACAGGAAGATCATCCTTTCTTTCATGTAATTGGCAAGAGTCCATGAGCTAGTGACGTATGGGATATACAATTCTACCAGGCCTATAAATACACCTCCCACCACATCCACAACTCAGTTTTTACAAACTTTGCCTCCTATGCTGGTGGTGAAGTAAGTTTGTGCTTGATTTTTATGTTTTCTTCTATGATGAGCGATTCTAAGCATTCTGAAGCCCAATTCCTCTCAGAGTACAGTGTTTGTCAGAGTGATGTGAAGAGAGTATTGCCTATTGATTTTTTATGGTTTTTCTCACAGAAAATCTTTTCAAGGGTTCTCTGTTATCGGTCGTAGGGATTCATCTCCTACCTCCCTTTTCAGATCAACGATATACTCTTATACCATTACTTCTGCTGATAGTTTTCAGTACTGGTTTGGCTATCTGCTATATGTGGATGGGTGTCTTTCGGTAAGTATGTATCATTATTTAAGACACTCAGCTATGGTTGGCGCTTTACGTATTTATATAAAGTTCTAAATATATGTATTTACTTATATTTGCCATGAGTCAGGTCTATGTGTATTTCCTTTTGCAGTCTGGCAGTTTCAATATGGGAATCATGTTTTAGGAAGTTTTTATCTTACCTAGGGTATAGTCTCTTTTCTAATTTGACTTGTTTTTTCTTTTAAAACTTGCAGGCCAATTAGGCTTGCAAGGGCGCAAAATGCTGTTATATATTGCGTCATTCTTGGCGCGAGAATTTTTGGGGGAGAATGTGCATCTATAATGGCACAAGTTCTTCATTTCCTGCGTCTTAGTTGACACCAGGTTGTTTGACGTGAGTTGCATCATTTCTGTATATTTGTTGGCGCCAAAAAACTTTTATACTTCGTTTTGTGTTGTGCGTCATACTTGGCGCCAAAAAATGTAGTTTTATTTTACCTCACTTCCTATATGCTCCTTGCCTTCTTTATGCTCAGAGGGCTATGTTTTTTTACTTTTTTGCCAATTTTAGCATTTGCATTTTTTCCTTTTCCTGAAACTGCTATATGTGGAAATAAGATATTTTTGTTTAAATGTTATTTTTTCTTTTACATTTTACAAGATGTCTCAATCTGATCCTGTCTCAGAAGCTGCTGTAGGAACCATGCTGCCTGAACACAGTTCTACCAAAGCTAAGTGTATCTGTTGTAAGCTTGTGGAGATTATATCTCAAGCTGTAGTATGTAACAGTTGTCATGATAAGCTTTTGCATGCAGAAAAAGTTTCTATTAGTGCTAGTACAGTATCTGTTGTTCCCACAACATCTATTGTACATGATATCCCTGTTGATATGACAAATTATATTGCTGATGCGATACAGAAGGCTATGTCTGCTTTTCCGCCTTCAAATAAACGTAAAAGGTCTTTTAAAACTTCTCATAATTCTGATGAAATTTGTAATGACCAACAGCATACTGATATATCCACCTCTGATGAGGATCTATCTGACTCAGAAGATCCTACTTCAGACATTGACGCTGATAAATCAACTTATCTTTTTAAGATTGAGTATGTTCGTTACTTGTTAAAGGAAGTGTTGATAACTTTGGATATTGTGGAGTCTGGTCCTCTTGATAATAAATCCAGTAAACGTTTAAATTCTGTCTATAAACCTCCTGTGATTACTCCTGAGATTTTCCCTGTTCCTGATGCTATTTCTGATGTGATTGCTAAGGAATGGTCTAAGCCTGGTACTTCTTTTGTTCCTTCTTCAAGGTTTAAAAAGTTGTTAAAAAGTCCCTAAGGTTGATGGAGCTATTTCTACTCTTGCTAAGCGTACTACTATTCCTATGTAAGATAGTACTTCTTTTAAGGATCCTTTAGATAGGAAAATTGAATCTTATCTAAGGAAAGCTTATTTACATTCTGGCTATATTCTCATACCTGCCATTTATATGGCTGATGTTGCGGCTGCATCAACTTTATGGTTGGATAGCTTAGCACAACGGGAAAAAGATTCTGCTTTGCATAGCGTTTTTCGTTTGCTTCAACATGCTAATCATTTTATCTGTGATGCTATTTTTGATATCATCAAGATTGATGTTAAATCTATGTCTTTGGCTATTTTAGCTAGAAGAGCTTTATGGCTCAAATCATGGAATGCTGACATGGTATCTAAATCTAGGTTACTATATCATTACAGGATAATAATTTATTTGGTTCCCAGTTGGATTCTATTATTTCCACTATTACTGGGGGGAAGGGAGTTTTTGCCCCAAGATATAAAGTCTAAGGGTAAATCTAAAGCTTCTAATTAGTTCCTTTCGTCAGACTAGAGAACAGAACACTACTACTTCCCCTAAGGACTCTCGCTCCAATTGGAAGCCATCTTTGAGTTGGAATAAATCCAAGCCTTATAAGAAACCAAAGCCAGTCCCCAAGACTGCATGAAGGTGCGGCCCTCAATCCAGTTCTACTGGTGGAGGGCAGATTTAAATTATTTCAAGACGTTTGGGCAGGTTCCATTCAGAATCATTGGATTCAGAATATTGTCTCTCATGGGGTATCAAATAGGTTTTAGAATAAGACCTCTTGTGAGAAGATTTTTTTTCTCTCTCATGTTCCAACAAAACCTGTGAAAGCTCAGGCCTTTCTAAAGTGTGTTTCATATCTGGAGCTTTCAGGGGTAATTGTACCAGTTCCATTTCTGGAACAGGGTCTGGGTTTTTATTCAAATCTATTCATTGTCCCAATGAAGTATAATTCATTCAGACCAGTTCTGGATTTGAAGTTTTTGAATCATTTTGTAAGGGTCCCAACTTTCAAGGTGGTGACTATAAGGACTATTCTGCCATTTGTTCAGCAAGGTCATTATATGTCCTCAATAGACTTACAGGATGCATATCTTCACATTCCGATTCATCCAGACCACTATCGGTTTCTGAGATTCTCTTTTCTAGACAAGCATTACCAATTTGTTGCTCTTTCATTTGGCCTAGCAACAGCTCCAAGAATCTTTTTGAAGGTTCTCTGTGCCCTTCTATCTGTAATCTGAGAGCAGGGTATTGTGGTGTTTCCATATTTGGACAATATCTTGGTACTGGCTCAATCTTTTCATTTAACAGAATCTCACAAGAATCAACTTGTGTTGTTTCTTCAAAGACATGGTTAGAGGATCAATTTACCAAAGAGTTTCTTGATTCCTCAAACAAGGGTCACCTTTTTAGGTTTCCAGATAGATTCAGTATCCATGTCCTTGTCTTTAACAGACAAGAGACATTTGATGTTGGTTTCAACCTGTCCAAACCTTTAGTCTCGATCATTCCCTTCAGTGGCTATGTGCATGTAAGTTTTAGGTCTCATGACTGCAGCATCGGACGCGATCCCCTTTGCTCATTTTCATATGAGACCTCTGCAGCTTTGCATGCTGAATCAATGTTGCAGGGATTATACTCGGATATCACAATTGATATTCTTAAATCCCAACACTCAACTCTCTCTGACTTGGTGGTTAGACCATCATCGTATTATTCAAGGGGCCTCTTTTATTCGTCCTTCCTGGACTGTGATTTCAACATATGCAAGTCTCACAGGTTGGGGAGCTTGGCCCCTATTAAAGCCCTTCAGGCTTGGCCCCTATTAAAGAAAGAATCATTAATTTGTTTTCAGACAATATCACAACTGTGGCATATGTCAATCATCAAGGAGGGACTCGCAGTCCTTTAGCATTGAAAGAAGTATCTTGGATAGTTTCTTGGACAGAATCCAACTCCTATCTAATTTCTGTGATACAAATCCCAGGTGTAGACAATTGGGAAGCATATTATCTCAGCTGTCAGTCTTTACATCCAGGGGAGTGGTCTCTCCATCCAGATGTATTTTGTCAGATTGTATAGATGTGGGGTCATCCCGAAATAGATCTGATGGCTTCCCATCTAAACAAAAAGTTTCCCAGGTACCTTGCCAGGTCCAGGGATCCTCAGGCGGAGATGGTGGATGTGTTAGCAGTTCCTTGGTTTTACCAACCTGCTTACATTTTTCCTCCTCTTGTTCTTCTTCCAAGGGTGATCTCTAAGATCATAATGGAACAATTGCATGTGTTTCTGATAGCACCAGCATGGCCTCACAGGTTTTGGTATGCGGATCTTGTCCTGATGTCCAGTTGCCAACCTTGGCCACTTCCTTTAAGGCCAGACCTTCTGTCTCAAGGGCCGTTTTTCCATCAGGATCTCAAATCGCTAAATTTGAAGGTATGGAGATTGAACGCTTAGTCATCGAGGTTTCTCTGACTCAGTGATTTATACTATGCTACAGGCTCATAAGTCTGTTTCAAGGAAGACTTATTATTGGATTTGGAAAGCCTATATTTCATGGTGTTCTTCTCATAAAATCTCTTGGCATTCTTTTAGGATTCCTAGAATTTTATAATTTCTTAAGGATGGTTTGGATAATGGTTTGTCTGCAAGTACTTTGAAGGGGCAAATCTCTGCTCTGTTTTATTTCATAGAAAGATTGCTAATCTTACTGATATTCACTGTTTTGTTCAGGCTTTGATTCGTATCAAGACAGTTATTAAATCAATCTCTCCACCTTGGAGTATTTGGTTTTGAAGGCTTTGCAGGCTCCTCCTTTTGAGCCTATGCATTCTTTGGATATTAAACTACTTTCTTTGTAAAGTGTTGTTTCTTTTGGCTATCTCTTCTGCTAGAAGATTTTCTGAATTGTCTGCTTTGTGTCCTTGTGCTCTTGAAAGATCTTTACATTCTTTAGATGTTGTAAGTGCTTTGAAATACTATATCGAAGCTACTAAGGATTTCAGAAAGACTTCTAGTCTATTTGTTGTTTTTTCTCGTTCCAGGAAAGGTCAGAAAGCCTCTGCTATTAATTTGGCATCTTGGTTAAAGCTTTTGATTCACAAGGCTTATTTGGAGGCGGGACAGTCTCCGCCTCAGAGAATTACAGCTCATTCTACTAGATCAGTCGCCACTTCTTGGGCTTTTAAGAATGAAGCTTTATTGATCAGATTTGCAAAGCAGCAACTTGGTCTTCTTTGCATACATTTACTAAATTTTACCATTTTTATGTATTTGCTTCTTCAGAAGCAATCTTTGGTAGAAAAGTTCTTCAGGCAGCTGTCTCAGTTTGATTCTTTGCTTATGATTTAAGTTTTTTTCTTGAAATTTTTAAGAAAGACTTATTTTTTTGTTTGGATTTAATTTTCTCAGCGGAAATACCTGTTGTAATTTAATCCCTCCCTCTCTATTGACTCTTCTGTGGACCTCCACATCTTGGGTATTACTATCCCATACGTCACTATATCATGGACTCTTGCCAATTACATGAAAGAAAACATAATTTATGTAAGAACTTACCTGATAAATTAATTTCTTTCATATTGGCAAGAGTCCATGAGGCCCATCCTTTTTATGGTGGTTATTTTTTTTGTATAAAAGCACAATTATATTTCCAGTTCCTATTTTTGTATGCTTTTTTACTCCTTATTTTTATCACCTCACTACTTGGCTATTCGTTAAACTGAGTTGTGGGTGTGGTGGGAGGTGTATTTATAGGCATTTTGAGGTTTGGGAAACTTTGCCCCTCCTGGTAGGATTGTATATCCTATACGTCACTAGCTCATGGACTCTTGCCAATATGAAATAAATGAATTTATCAGGTAAGTTCTTACATAAATTATGTTTTTTGACTAGGGATGTCATACTTTGCTTTACTATAATTTCAAGATATTTCATAGTAAACTTCCTTAAACTATATAGGAAAATAATATGACTCTGCATGCACATGCCAGATGCATGTTCTCTAGCATGTCCTTGGACTAGCATCCTAATTGGCTGCTTAAAATCCCTTTACAATAGGATGTAGCTACAGAGGAAATTTTGATGTAAAATGTCTTCCTTTTTTACCTAGAGATGTTCAGGTAATATTTTCTAGTTAGCTTTTTACAGTTACGCTGTAGCAATTTCAATTGCTTCAACATTGGGGTATCATGTCCCTTTAAGAAGTAAAGCTGGTTATTTTTACCTACAGGTCAGGAATTTTAATTATTAATAATAATAATAATAATACTGTCTCCCCAGAGATACATACAAATGAGACACCAACACCGTGGAAAATGTTATCAGTTATTATATAATGATAAGCCCAATATAAATTAAGTCAATTGGATTATTTTTAATAATTGCACTCTCTATCTAAATCATGAAAGAAACATTTTGTGTTTCATGTCCCTTTAAAGGGAAGAATACTTTACAATACAATGTCCTTTCAGGAATACACCAGCTACTAAAGGGATAACTTTTTCTGAATCGTGAGTTTCATTTTGACTTTTGTGACCCATTAACAGGATGGTAAACTTAAGTTAAGCTAAGTCAATTTATAGGGGCCCAATTATCAAGCGCCGAATAGAGCTTGATGCCCAGATTTCCGACGAAAACGGTAGTTATGAAGCAGCGGTCTAAAGACCGCTGCTCCATAACTTGTCCGCCTGTTCTGAGGATGCGGACATCAATCCGCCCGATCCTATGCGATCGGGCTGATTGACACCCCCTGCTAGTGACCAATCGTCCGCAAATCTGCAGGGGCGGCATTGCACAAGCAGTTCACAAGAACTGCTTGTGCAATGATAAATGCAGACAGCGCACTTTCATAAATCGGCCTAAAGTATGATATCCTTGTCACTGTGCACGTGTATATCTACCTTTTTTTTTCCTTTTAGCATTCATTATTTGGTTAAATTTTGTTCCGATAATATTCTGTTCACTCTCCTCTGCCGATCCACTGTAAACTACTATTTTGTTTAGCTGTGAAATTTTCACTGCTCACCCAATCCATGTGTATGCCATACGGCAACACTTAATATGAGCCATAAAACATACACACGGATTGGCCGAGCAGTGAAAACTTCACTCTAAAAAAAAAAAATAGTACTTTCCAGTGAGCTAGCAGAGGAGAGTGAACAAAGTAGTATTATTAGAACTGAATTTAACCATTTAGATATGCACATGTACAGTGACAAGGATCAGCTTAGCTTAAAGGGACAGTCTACACCAAAATTGTTATTGTTTAAAAAGTTAGATAACGGCTTTACTACCCATTCCCCAGCTTTGCACAACCAACATTGTTATATTAATATACTTTATAACATTTAACATTCTAAATTCCTGCCAGTTTCTAAGCCACTACAGACAGCGTCTTATCACATGCTTTTTTATTTGCTTTTCACAACAAGAGACTGCAAATTCAGGTGGGCCATATAGATAACATTGTGCTCACTCCCGTAAAGTTGTGTCAGACACAGCACTAATTGGCTAAAATGCAAGTCAATAGATAATAAGTAAATAGTCATGTGATAAG
Organism: Bombina bombina; assembly: GCF_027579735.1. NCBI lineage: Eukaryota > Metazoa > Chordata > Amphibia > Anura > Bombinatoridae > Bombina > Bombina bombina. The sequence goes on from NC_069507.1 coordinate 153,807,400, forward strand.
GGGGTTGTTAGAAAAAGCTTAAATACAATGTAATCGCAGAGGTAAATAGTATATTAATATAACAGCATTGGTTATGCAAACCTGGGGAATGGGTAATAAATTATCATTTTAAACATTAAAAGTTTTGTAGTAGAGTCCTTTAAAGTATAATATACAAATTAATCTTTTAATAAATAAAGAAGAAAAAAAGAAAATCTGTCTAAATGACCAGTTCCATTTATTTATAGTATTCCTTTTGATTTAGTCAATTTTACCTCTGTCCTACGAGAATATCAGCTCTTTTTTAGGAATCAATATATAAATTCTGAAGAAATTTGTTCTAGTACATAGATGCCAAGAGCAAAAAAATAAATGGTCTGTAATCTAGTGGGAAAGGTCATAAGGTGGGATGACTATAACACGCATAAATAAACCATGTATGAGTGCCAGTGAATATGATATACGCTCAGTAAATATTTCTCTTTATGGCACATTAGAGATTTGGAGCTGTAGGCCGGCTGTGTGTCTGATTTGCAAGCCATGACGAAATTTGCCCTACAAACTATACCACTTGTAACTTGTATATCTGTTGATAGAAAGGCTTTTTAGGATGTGTAATTTATGTTTAGTACTGTGTCTCCTAGGTAGAAAATGGCACATTGCCAGGATATTTTTAATGCTATATGGCATCATTATTTAGAAGCTTTTTAAAATTTAAAGGGATATGAAAACTTTAAAGGGACATACAACCCAAAAATCTTATTTCATGATTCAGACAGAGCATACAATTTAAACAGCTTTCCAATTTACTTCTATGATCTAATTTGCTTTGTTCCCTTGGTATTAGTTGAAAACAATACTTGAATAGGCTCAGGAGCAGCAATACATTACTGGGAGCTAGCTGGTGATTAGTGGCTGCACATAGAGTATATCCCTCTTTTCATTGGCTCACGTGATGTGTCCAACTAACTCTCAATAGTGAATCACTGATCCTTCAACAAATAATACCAAGAGAACAAAGACAGTTTGATAATAGAAGTAAATTGGAAATTTGTTTAAAATTGAATGTTCTATCTGAACAATAAAAGAAAATAATTGGGTTTCATATCTGTTTAATGATTCAGACAGAGAACACTATTTCATAAAACATTCCTATTTATTTCTATTATCAAATGTACTTATTTCTCTTGGTTTCTTTTGTTCCTTCTTTTCATGCCTAGGTAAGCTCAGGCATGTGCTCGTAGATGAGTATTGAGCATTGTTAAAAAAAAATAAAAAAATGTACTATTATGTCGCTTTCTAAAATTGAAATTGTGCTTCCAACTCTTTGGCCTCTAGAAGGCGGTATTGTCGCACTCTCCAGCATCTAAAGCATTAAAGGGACATACAAGTGTAAAATGAAAATACTCTTATACGAGCGCGATATTGCCCCTCCACTTAGTAATACCAGCACACGTAAATGTGCGCTGGTATTATAAGTGAGGCGCAATGCTATTGCCTGAAAGCCTTGCTCTCACAAGAGCGCACTTCCATAGGCTCCAATGGGAGCCTCGTTTTCATGCTGTCAGACACGGCAAAGCACCTAGCGCAGCGGGCAATTTGCGCAGCGTTGGGCAGCAATAATTACATATATATTTAGAGTAAAAACACAGTCCCCATTCACCTCTATGTAAAAGCACTTTCAGTGCCGTTTTTTCCCCAAACACCCCACTTCCCCTCACTTTAACCCCTGCTTTGTGCATTTTTTTTATTGAAAAAATAAAAATGCTCATATTTTTTATTTATTTTAAAGACCTGTTCACTATATTTGGGAAGCAATTTGGGCAACTTTTTATCATTAACCAGAGGTCTGACCTCTGGTTAATTGCGCTTAATGCAAAGTAAAACCGCAAGCTTGCCTGAGCATTAAATAGCCACTTCACTTATAATGGCTGGCTATTTAACGTGCACCGGTAAACAGACAAATTTGACTTTTGTGGGCACACGTTAAATTAGCTCTCCACTTGCAATCAAGCCCTATATTATTATAACCTCTGAAAAGGAGTTTAACACATAGTTAAAGTCAGCTCCACAGCAGCAATACACAATACGCAGCTGAACACATCTGGTGAGTCAATCAGAAGAGGCATATGTGTGCAGCCACCAATCACCAGCTAGCTCACAGTAGTGAATTGCTACCCCTGAACCTACCTAAGTATGCTGTTTAACAAAGGATACCAAAAGAACAAAGTACATGGGATAATATAAGTAAATTGAAAAGTTTCTTAAAATTGTACATTCTGAACCATAAAAGATTAATTTTGCCTTTCATGTCCCTTTAAGGAATATATACCCATTAATAAACACACACATTAATAAATTACATTTTAGATTAGATTATTACAAGATACTTTGCAATGTAAACTGTAGTAACAATTGGCTGCTTTATCCTTTTTATTAAACAGTATCTGCAAGTGTCTGGTGCCAATTTATGTGCAAATAGATTGTGACGCACACCTACCCACCAGCAAAGGTGTAAGTGCTGAGATGCAGCCAGATGTGTTTATGTAATGCCAGTCACAGAGTTAAAGTGAATGTCAACTTTCACAAATGAAAGCCCTGTTTTAAAAAAAAAATATTAAAAACAGGGACACTTTCATTCATGAAAGTTTACATTGAAGCCGTTCTTTTAAAATACTTACCTTTTATTCTTAGCAAGCGTGGAACACTGGAGCAGCGATTCCCCCGCCTCCAGGTCGTCTCTTCTTACATCAGAAATGATGCATCTGGCTTCCTCCAATAATGGCTTCCCCCCCCCAAAGCAAACATTGCCTGAGGCCACGCCGTGATTGGAGGAAGCCGGATTGCGTCATTTTCGGATGTTTGTTGGAACTAAAAAAAAATGTAACTTCCTTTTGCGTCATGCGTCATACTTGGCGCCAAAAATTTTGGTTTTATTTTGGTTTTATTTTGCTCCACTTCCTATATGCTCCTTGCCTTCTTTATGTCAGAGGGCTATGCTGTTTGCTTTTTTGTCTATTTTTAGCATATGCATATTTTCCCATTCCTGAAACTGCTATATGAGCAAATTGGATATTTTATTTTTATTTTTTATTTTACATTTTGCAAGATGTCTCAATCAGATCCTGTCTCAGAAGCTGCTGTAGGAACCATGCTGCCTGAACACAGTTTTACCAAATCTAAGTGTATCTGTTGTAAGCAAGCTGAGATTATATCTCCAGCTGTAGTTTGTAACAGTTGTCATGATAAGATTTTGGATGCCGATGTTTCTATTGGTACTAGTACAGCGTCTGTTGTTCCCTCAACATCTAATGTACATAATATCCCTGTTGACATGAATAATTATTTTGCTGTTGCGATACAGAAGGCTATGTCTGCTATTCCGGCTTTTAATAAATGTAAAAGGTCTTTTTAAAACTTCTCATAAAACTGATTAATTTTGTAATGACTGACAACATACTGAAATATCCTCTTCTGATGAGAATCTCTCTGGCTCAGAAGATCCTACTTCAGACATTGACATTGATAAATCAACTTATCTTTTTAAGATTGAGTATATTCGTCCTTTGTTGAAAGAAATGTTGGTTACTTTGGATATTGAGAAGTCTTGTCCTCTTGATAACAAATCCAGTAAACGTTTAAATTCTCTTTATAAACCTCCTGTGATTACTCCTGAGGTTTTCCCTGTTCCTGATGCTATTTCTGATGTGATTGCTAAGGAATGGTCTAAGCCTGGTGTTTCTTTTATTCCTTCTATGTTTAAAAAGTTGTATACTTTGCCTGTGGCTAATTTAGAGTTTTGGGGAAAAGTCCCTAACGTTGATGGGGCTATTTCTACTCTTGCCAAGTGTACTACTATTCCTATGGAAGATAGTACTTCTTTTAAGGATCTTTTAGATAGGAAGATTGAATCTTATCTAAGGAAAGCTTATTTACATTATGGCTATATTCTCAAGCCTGTCATTTCTATGGCTGATGTTGTGGCTGCATCAACTGTTTGGTTGGATAGCTTAGCACAACAGGAAACAGATCCTGATTTGTCTAGCATTGTTCGTTTGCTTCAACATGCTAATCATTTTATCTGTGATGCTATTTTTTATATCATCAAGATTGATGTTAAATCTATGTCTTTAGCTATTTTAGCTAGAAGAGCTTTATGGCTCAAATCATGGAATGCTGACATGGTATCTAAATCTAGATTACGATCTATATCTTTCCAGGGTAGTAATTTATTTGGTTCTCAGTTGGATTCTATTATTTCCACTATCACTGGGGGAAAGGGGGGATTTCTGCCCCAAGATAAAAAATCTAAGGGTAAATCTAAAGCTTCTTATCATTTTCGTTCCTTTCGTCAGAATAGAGAACAGAAAACCACTCCTTCCCCTAAAGACTTTGGCTCCAATTGAAAGCCATCTTCGAGTTGGATTCAATCCAAGCCTTGTTAGAAACCAAAGCCAGCCCCCAAGACTGCATGAAGGTGTGGCCCTCAATCCAGTTCAACTGGTGGGGGGCAGATTTAAATTATTTCAAGATGGTGACTATAAGGACTATTCTGCCTTTTGTTCAGCAAGGTCATTACATGTCCATAATAGACTTACAGGATGCATATCTTCACATTCTGATTCATCCTGACCACTATCGGTTTCTGTGATTCTCTTTTTTAGACAAGCATTACCAATTTTTCGCTCTTCCATTTGGCCTAGCGACAGCTGCAAGAATCTTTTTGAAGGTTTTCAGTGCCCTTCTATCTGTAATCAGAGAGCAGGGTATTGCAGTGTTTCCATATTTGGACGATATCTTGGTACTGGCTCAATCTTTTCATTTAGCAGAATCTCACACAAATCAACTGGTGTTGTTTCTTCAAAGACATGGTTGGAGGATCAATTTACCAAAGAGTTTTTTGATTCCTCAGACAAGGGTCACCTTTTTAGGTTTCCAGATAGATTCAGTGTCCATGACCTGTTTAAACCTTCAGTCTCGATCATTCCCTTCAGTGGCTATGTGCATAGAAGTTTTAGGTCTCATGACTGCAGCATCAGACGTTTTCATATGAGACCTCTGTAGCTTTGTATGCTAAATCAATGGTGCAGGGATTATACTCGGATATCACAATTGATATTCTTAAATCCCAACACTCAACTCTCTCTGACTTGGTGGTTAGACCATCATCATATTGTTCAAGGGGCCTCTTTTGTTCATCCTTCCTGGACTGTAGTCTCTACAGATGCAAGTCTTTCAGGTTTGGGAGCTGTCTGGGAGTCTCTGACTGCACAAGGAGTTTGGAATCCTCTAGAGGCGAGGTTACCAATCAATATCTTAGAACTATGTGCTATTTTTAGGGCTCTTCAGGTCTGGCCTCTATTAAAGAGAGAACCATTCATTCATTTTCAGACTGACAATATCACAACTGTGGTATATGTCAATCATCAGGGTGAGACTCACAGTCATTTAGCTATGAAAGAAGTATCTCAGATACTTTCTTGGGCGGAATCCAACTCCTGTCTAATTTCTGCGATTCATATCCCAGGTGTAGATAATTGGGAAGAAGATTATCTCAGCCGTCAGACTTTACATCCGGGGGAGTGGTCTCTCCATCCAGATGTATTTTGTCAGATTGTACAGATGTAGGGTCTTCCAGAAATAGATCTGAAGGCTTCCCATCTATACAAGAAACTTCCAAGGTACCTTTCCAGGTCCAGGGATCCTCAGGCGGAGATGGTAGATGCGTTAGCAGTTCCTTGGTTTTACCAACCTGCTTATATTTTTCTAGTTCTTCTTCCAAGGGTGATCTCCAAGATCATAATGGAACAATAGCATGTGTTCACAATTTTGAAGTCCGAAAACTTGTTGATCTTATCAACCAAAAAAATGACGTGGAGCATTGTTATTTTAAAAGGGGTAACTTTCAAAATTTTATTTATCCAATATTGTATTTTGTACCAGAATTGTGAGATTCTTGGGCAATCCCAAACCATGTGACCCAAATCCGCAGCTTGGAGGCTGCATTTAGGCCACTTGTTAAAATTCAAGTTATACCATCTGTAACCCCTCTCTGGTGTGTAATATATTTGATATATAAGCTTTAGATGTGACTCTCTCCAGGTCTCGGCCAGGGTTGTTTCCATTGCTAATTGAATTGACCTAGAAATTTGTGATCCATTATTTATATTAACCTGGTTTCCCCATTTCTGTGCTAATCTCATTAAATTTTCATCTCCTTTATGAGAGACGAGGAGATTATACCATGAAGTTATTGAGAAGAGTCCAGCCCTGTTCAGTGATACCCAGTTATCCAGCTTATCCCACTTCCATTTCCATCTATGTTTGTTAATGAATTGCCAGGCGTAATGCCTGGTTTGTAAATACATGAAGAATTCCTGGTTTTTAAGCCAGAATTCCGATTTTAATTCTTCAAAAGACTTGATGCTTCCTGACTCATGTTTAAAGAACTGCGAGATCTTTATTAATCCTTGATTATGCCAGCGCTGTAATATCTGATCTTGTGTTCCCTCCTGAAATTCTGGGTTGCTTAGGAAATTTTGATATGTTGGTATTTGAGTGTTTACCTGCATATGGGCACCGATTTTTCACCAGGCTACTAGTATCATGTATATAGTCTTTAAACCTTTTATCCATTTAGGTACTTGATGGAGAGAAATATGTAAGAGTGAGACTGGGGATAACGGCTTTATCAGGCTCTGGTCTAGTTCATAATCAGTGAAATGGTTTGATCCAGCTATCCAGTCTGTCGATATACGGCCCAGAAAAGCTAAATTGTATAAATGTAGATCTGGAAGGGCCATTCCACCTTTTGTTTGGGGAGCGATAATCTCTTCAAGGAGATTCTAGGTTTCTTAGCTTGCCAAATAAAGTGGCGGAGAGCTGTATTGAACTTCTTAATATCATATGTTTTTAAGATTAAAGGTAGGTTTTGAAAAAGATATCCTATTTTAGGCAATAAGACCATTTTGAACAGTGCTATTCGTCCTGCTATTGAGAGGGGGAGATTTTGCCAACTCCTCATTTGTTGTAATATTTGCTGTATAGTGGCGGTAAAATTTAGTGTGTACCATTCCAGAGGGTTTGCTGATATGATGACCCTGAGATATCTAAATGATTTGGAGACTGTTTTAAATGGGTTATCAGTAAGAGAGTTGTTTTTTACCCTTAGCCACATCAGTTCTGATTTGGTGCTGTTCATTTTATAACCAGAGAATAGGCCAAAGGTCTCAATTATATTTAGCAGCTTGGGAATATTCTTGTTAGTATTCACTATGTACACCAGCAGATCATCTGCATATAAGGCTACTATAGCCTCTTTCTTACCAATTGAAATACCCTCGATTTTTTGCCTTATTTTTATTGCTAGGGGCTCTATTGCTAGGTCAAAGAGCAGAGGCGATAATGGGCATCCTTGTCTTGTGCCTTTTTCTAACTTGATTTTACCTGAGACTTGACCATGTATAATCAGACTCGTAGATGCTTGTGTGCAGATATTTTTGACTAGATTAAGAAAATTGTTTGTCAAGCCAAACCTAGTTAGTGTATCGAATAAATGATGATGGTCAACACTGTCAAAAGCTTTTTCGGCATCTATATCTGGATATGAGGTTTGAAAGTTATCCTCAGAGGTTTTAAAGTGCTCAACAATCAGGAGGAGTTGTCTAATCTTAGCCGCTGAGCTGCGATTATTCAAGAACCCGGCTTGATCATTATGAATGATCTCGGGTAGACCTTTTTGCAGCGTCCTGGTTAAGATAGATGTGAATATTTTATAATCAGAGTTGAGCAGTGCAATGGGTCTGTATGATTCTCTTTTTTGCGGGTTCTTCCCAGGTTTTAAGAGCATGCAATTTTAAGCAACTTTCTAATTTACTCCTATTATCAATTTGTCTCTTGCTATCTTTATTTGAAAAAAAAAAGCAGGAATGTAAGCTTACGAGCCGGCCCATCTTTGGTTCAGCACCATCTTTGGTTCAGCACCTGGGTAGCGATTGCTGATTGGTGGATCCGTGCAATTATGAAATTGGCGACAGGGAATTACTGGCCATAATTTTGGCACTTAAGGAATGGAGGCATCTTCTCGAGGGTACTAGCGTGCCAGTGCTCATTCTTACTGACCACAAGAATTTAACTTATCTATCTGAAGCAAAACGTTTGTCGCCCGACAGGCCAGATGGGCGCTATTTTTGTCTCGGTTTAATTATGTGGTCTCCTACCTGCCTGGTAGTAAAAATGTTAGGGCTGATGCCCTCTCTCGACAATTTTCACCTCTGTCCAAGGAAGAGTCTGTACCTACTCCTGTTATACCTCCTGACCATATTTTGGCTACCATACGTACTAATTTGACTTCTCCCTTGGGGGAGGAGATCCTGGCTGCACAAACCAATGCACCTCCTGAGAAACCTAGTGGTAAGTGTTTTGTTCCTGAGAATCTTCAAACTAAACTTTTGCACACTTACCACTATCCTAAAGCCGCAGGTCACCCAGGCAAGAACTAAATGATTTGGTCTGTCACTCGACAATCCGGGTGGCCAGGTCTTCGTTCTGATGTTGCTGCGTATGTTGCCTCCTGCTCAGTTTGTGCACAGAATAAGACTCCTCAACGTCTTACTGTGCGTCTTCTTCAACCTATCGCTAATGGTCAGCGTCCTTGGACACATCTTTTCATGGACTTCATTTTCGAGCTCCCTGTTTCCAATGGCAATACTGTTATCCTTATGGTGGTTGACCGTTTTTCTAAAATGTCACATTTCATTCCCTTGATGAAGCTGCCTACCGCTCAGGAGCTTGATTCAATTTTTGCCCGGGAGGTCTTCCGTTTACATGGGTTACCCAAAGAGATAGTGTCAGACCGGTGTACCCAGTTTGTCTCCAGATTTTGGCGTTCCTTTTGTGCTCAAATGGGGATCCAGCTTTCCTTCTCCTCTGCATATCACCCTCAATCCAATGGGGCTACGGAACGGTCTAATCAAGCTCTGGAACAGTTCCTCCGTTGCTATGTCTCAGATCACCACAATAATTGGTCTGAACTGTTACCTTGGGCAGAGTTTGCTCGTAATAGTGCTATTAATGCTTTCTCCAAGATATCCCCGTTCATGGTGAATTATGGGTTTCAACCATCCTTGTTGCCCGATTCATTCATGTCTCAGGGTATTCGGCTTTGGAGGAGCATCTCCGGCAACTCCGTTCCACGTGGGTGCATATTCAGGATTGCCTTCATCGTTCTATGCAGCGCCAAAAGTTCCAGGCTGATCGTAGGCATCTGCCAGCACCTTCCTACCAAGTTGGTGAGAGAGTTTGGCTGTCCTCCCGCAACTTGAACCTTTGTGTGCCTTCCAATAAATTGGCTCCCCGTTATGTTGGTCCTTTTTGAATACTCCGACGGGTTAATCCTGTGGCCTACGCTCTTGACCTTCCTCCTGCTATGCGCATCTCCAATGTTTTTCATGTCTCCCTCTTGAAACCATTGGTTTGTAATCGGTTTACCACTGTGTTGCCTCGTCCCCGTCCTATCTTTGTTGACAACCATGAGGAGTATGAGGTCAGCAGCATTATTGACTCTCGTTCCCTCCTCTGATCATGCTACCGCCCTCCTCTGTGCCTTCCATGCCTGTTTCCCCAATAAGCCTTTTGTCCTCCCGCGGGGGAGGGGTCGTTGAGGGGAGGGTACTGTCAGGGTTTTTTCTCTATTGTGTTTGCCATGTGCTGCTGGCAGCCATTTTACTCACCTCTCTTCCTGACTATGGTGCATTGTGGGGGATGCTGCTCATTTCCTACACTTCCTTTTATGGCCAGACTGGTGTGCATCATCCATGTGAGACAGGATGCAGTCTCAGAATTGTGATGTCATCACTTATTATTTAAAGGGCCTCTGTTCAGTATGCTTTGCCTTTACGTTGTCTCAGACCTGTTTGTGAGAGTTCCTGTGTATTACCTGGGTGCCTGACGTCCTTCCTGGTTCCTGATCCCTGGCTTGTTCCTGACTCTGCTGTTTTCCTTGTTCCTGATTCCAGCTCGTCTGACTATTCGCTTTGGCTCCTGGCTCGTCTGACTACCAGCTCTGGTTTTGATTCCTGGCTTGTTATTTGACTTGTGGACTTTTTATTATTTTTTGCTTTTAATAAAGGTGTGATTATTTTTGCACTTCTCGTCTCAGTCTGATTCCTGGCACCCTGACAACATTATACTGTCTTTAATACCGTAGCTAGCCTTGTTGTCTGCAGACTAAAGCCTGAATTGGCTCATCCAAATAAGGAAACGGTGGGTTGCCACCCAGCCAGTATTTTACGGACATGGATGGTATCGTTAAAGTTCAGGACAATTTAGAATGTAATGAATAAATATAGAAACAGAAGCCCGGTCATTGTCAAACTTGTTCTGGGAGTGGTAGAATATAATTATAAACAAATGATCATTATAAATCAACCCTAGCAATTTTAGTTTTTGAGTTATGCTACATAATAAAATATGCACAATTGTGCTAATGAACAAGGCCAGTACAACCCTAGCTATCTTAATTTAATTGCAGTAAAAAAAAAATTGTTTTTAAAACATTAAGACTTGGCTGATATGTTATTCTATAGCAACACAACAGAAATGTCTTGTAATTACAAGGTGTTTACTGTTTCATTAACGTTTATATTCTAATGTATTTTAACTTCAAAATAGAAAAGTATTTAACAATGGTATAGAAAAAAAATAGATATCCTGAAACAAAAACTATTTATGAAAATGAAGAGAATGAAAATGAATGAATCTGAAGTAATTGAAAGAAGATGCTCTATTAGTCGTAGGCTGGGTGTGTATTTCTCAAAAGAGAACTCCTAGGAGACTTGAAAAGGGTCTGGGAAAATAAAGAAATGTTAAAGAATTACAAAGAAGAGGAAAATGGAAATAAAAAAAATGTGTAAAGTAAAATAAGGTGAATATTATAATAAATTATTTTAATAAAAGTACCTTGGAAAGTTTTTTTTTAAATTCTCTATCTGAATCATGAAAGCTTAAAGCTAAATCATGAAAGCTTAAAGGGACATGAAACCCAATTTTTTTCTTTCATGATTTAGAAAGAGCATGCAGTTTTAAACAACTTTCTAATGTACTTCTATTATCTAATTTGCTTCATTCTCTTGATATCCTTAGCTGAAAAGCATATCTAGATAGGCTCAGTAGCTGCTGATTGGTTGCTGCACATAAATGCCTCGTGTGATTGGCTCTCCCAAGTGCATTGCTCTTTCTTCAACAAAGGATAGCTAAAAAATGAAGCAAATAAGATAATAGAAGTAAATTGGAAAGTTGTTTAAAATTGTATTCTCTAGCTGAATCATGAAAGAAACAAATTGGGTTTAGTGTCCCTTTAAAGCTTAAATTATAAACTACATGATTATGAACCTTCATATATAAGAATGATTTTGCAACGAAAACAGCTTTATTTTGTCAAATGAATATATTGTTTTATGCGGATTTCCCTGTCCCTCAGAACAAAAGAACCCCTGATAACCAATCACAAACTAATATTCGGATATAGCATAAACTCTGTTTGCACATGTGCAGACTGGGGAAGCCTTCCTTCTTGTAGTATTCCCTTAAAGAGGTTTAGCACTGATTCAACTTAGTTACTATTGCAAAGAATGTTTTTCCTATCTTGATTGTTGATGCAAAACGGACAATCCACTTTTTAAAAGCATGTGACACCATAGAAGCTTAGGGAGGGAAAGGTAAACAAAAGCTCACATAAATTGCCTAAAAGTAATAATCCAAGCTTCCCTTGGAGAAAGTGAAACAAACACAATTTTTAGATGTATTTTACAGCAAAAGGCTACAAAATAAATATTGAATGTATACTGCAATAATGTTTCTCTTGCAATAATGAAAGATTTTATGCATTGGTGAAATGTCAAGTTTAATGGCCCTTTTATATTGACTTAATTGTGTCTTTACTGTCACTTTAAGAATTATCTTGGCTCTCTCAGTTGTTAATAAATTCACTTTTTGAGAGTCTTGTATGCACAATAAAAAAATGTTATTGTTGATTTATTTTTTTATTTTTTTAATCTTGGTCTGTCTAAACTGGCCAGGGAATAGCTGCTCCTGAGCCTACTTAGGTAAGCTTTTCAACAAAGGAAACCTAGAAAATGAAGTAAATTATATAACAGAAGGTAAATTGGAAGATTGTTTAAAAATTGCAGCTATGGGGTCTATTTAACAAGGGCCAAATGGCCCCCTGTTCTCCTTGTTTCTGCGCGAGCCTTCAGGCTCGCCGGAAACAGGAGTTAAGAAGCAGCGGTCTTAAGACTGCTGCTCCTAAACTCATACGCCGCCTCTGAGGCGGCGTATAGCAATCCACCCGATCATGTACGATCGGGTTTATTGACACCCCCTGCTAGCGGCCGATTGGCCGCGAATCTGCAGGGGGCGGTATTGCACCAGCAGTTCACAAGAACTGCTGGTGCAATGATAAATATGCGTATGCTGTCTGCCATTATCGATGTGCGGCGGATCATGTCTGTCCGCACATGTATAAATAGACCCCTTAATCTGAACCATGAAAGTTTAGTTCTGGCTTTACTGTCCCTTTAATGTAAAAAATGAGTAAATATCTTATTATAAAAAAGTAAATTGGAAAGTTGTCTAAATATGCATGCTCTTCTGAATTATTCAAGTTTAATTTTGAATTTATTGTCCCTTTAAATTAAAACAAAAAATAAATTAAGTGCACTGCCTTCTAGGCTATAGGCTGTGAGATCGTCTACAACAATCTAATTCCTGTAATCAAGTGTATGCTGAAATCTTGTTGCCCAAAACATCCCAGTTAAAGGGGTCGAATTATCAAGCTCTGAATGGAGCTTGATGCCCCTGCACCTTCAGGCTCACCAGAAATAGCAGTTATAAAGCACTCCATAAGAAGACCTCTGCTCCATAACTTGTCCACCTGCTCTGAGGCTGCGGACATCAATCCGCCTGATCCTATACGATCGGGCTGATTGACACCCGCTGCTAGGCCACGAATCTGCAGGGGGCGGCATTGCACAAGCAGAACTGCTTGTGCAATGATAAATGCCGACAGAGTATGCTGTCGGCATTTATCGATGTGCGGCGGACATGATACGCTACATCATATCATGTCCGTCCGCACTTTAATAAATCGGTCCCAAAGAGTGTAGTTGCCAAACTTGAGGCTTCACCCACCCTGAAGTGACACCTGCAAAATCCTTGTGACCATGAATTAGTTATAGATACCTAGAGCAACACACATTCATTACAGAAATGTTTCTTGGTTGAAAGGACAGTCTACTCAAGAATTGTTGTTGTTTTAAAAAGATAGCTAATCCCGGGGGCGGAGCTACGCCGTGCTGGAGCATGGACGCACTCTGAAACAGCTCCGGAACTGTCGGTGCTTCTAAGCGACTATAAAAGCTGTCAAATTGAACCAACAGCAAGGAACACAGCATACCTGAGTTCCCTACACTAACTGGATACCCAATCTGCCCTCAATAACCTGTGGAAACGAACACCGGACAAACCGAAGAGATAAGTAGAGAGGTGGAGGGAAGGATAAGATAGGCGCCATCTTAGCTGCATTTTGTCTGCTGTTTGCAACACCAGAGGCTTACACATTGATATTAACATAGGTGTGTAGTCCACACACCGGAGGATCATCCTACTTCTTGATCCGACGCCAGGCTCTGTCCCTTTTGGGGGTCTGTGAGTGCGAGGTGACCGTAACCTTACCAGGGGAGCCGGGGGTACACTAGCAGGACCCAGACTGACACGTGAGTGAGTAAGTGCGTATCACACAGCACAGAGGGGCTGTTATAGGGTTAATCTGTTAGATGGATATTTTTAGGGGACATCTTTAATGCTCCTTACACCCACTGCCACAAATAATCTTTAAGGGTAATGACAGTATAGCAGGCTTCAGTGAGTAGATACGCAGCTATATAAAAGTCAACCCTAACAATACCTTAGGAGAATCACTGCAATATAGGAGTTCTCCTGGATCTTATAAATGGCCTTTCAGACACTGGCATTAAACCTCAGACACAGGCCCATATACGCCCTACCAGCATACTTTCTGCATATGGGAAATAGCCCCCTCAAGACTACAACTGTTATCAAACCTGACCTCCCTGACTCTTCTGGCACTTAGATACCCAGACTTGGTCCCAGATAGCTGTGGATTATGGCCGCTAGAAAAGGAAATAACAAAGATAAACAGCCTAAATCCCAGTCTCTGGCCCCTTCGGTCTCCTCTTTCTTTCATACCCAGGACCACGCAGAATCTGAAACACTGCAACCACCCCCACCCAATCCAGGCACCACTATGCTTGTCACCCCTCAAGATCCACTGAAATCCTTGCAAACAGAAATAGCAAGCCTCCCCTCTAAAACAGACATTGAATCACTGAAATCCTTTATAAAGGAAGAAATTAGGGACTTGAAGAAAGATCTAAACAATTAAGGATCTAGAATGGAGTACTTGGAAGATGGACAAGACCATCTTAACAGCATGGTTAGTTCTATCACACAGCAGCTGTCCATCCAGGATTCCATGATCCAAAACATGCAAGATAAAATAGAAGATCTTGATAACTGCGAAAGACGGAACAATTTGAGGATCAGGGGCATACCTGAAGAGATATCAGAGGATCATAGATGTACCACCACGACTGCTGGACACAGATAGAGACAATCCTAAAGAACAACTGCATTCTGCCTGTTAAAAGTGCAAGTGAAGAGACGAAAAACAGGACCAGCATCGTCATCTGACACCCCTTTGGCATAAGGGACTGCATGACCTCTACTTTTGCTACTTTCCATGATCCCTAGCCACGTGTACGTTAGTGCATGGGCTCCTGTGTGATACTCTGGATCCTCCAGGACATGACTCATATTAAGGACTTCCAGATGGTCGCAGAGTGGGCTATAGTATTGTTTTAACCTGTTTTTATTGACTTTTTGCTTAGAGCTCACCTTCTTCTTATAGCGATAATGTAAAGCTTTCCCCCACAACTACTTATTATAAGACCCCCACAACAACTACTTATTATAAGACCCCGGTCCAAACCCCATGTTCTAATAACCAGTTTGGTTCATATTTGTTTCCCCATGGTTTATGACACGCTTTACATACTACTTAATGTTAATTGATTACCCTAGAATGCTACCCGACATCATTCTACCCCACAGGATGGTGTATACTAGGTTTACTGCATACACCAAATGCCATTGTACTTAATGAAAGTATATTTTGTTTGTTTTCATTATACTCTTTGCAGGTTTTTTTCATTGCAATATACCCTAATGGTTTCAAATGTTTCAGCTGTCTAGTTCAATGTTTGTTTTTCATTGTACTTCTTGCAGGTTTTTTCATTGCAACATGCCCAAATTGTTTTAAACGTTTTAGCTGTTTAGTTCAATGTTTGTTCTATGTAAGGAGTTTATGTCCAGGACACATTTTTTCCCGTACTTCTTGCACAAACAAGGTTAGCCTTAAACTAGTCCCAGATATGCCAGGGTCAGGTCACGTTACTATAAATAACAAGTTTCTCTCTCGCCTCATCATTGATGACCATTCTAGACTTGTCCCAGAGGGCCTAATAGGATGTGATACCCTTTTTAGAAGACTCCCACACCAACCCGTACACTCTAACCGTATAGCATATATACCCACCCTTCGAACCGATAATGATAGGTGACCCCATGACTATTACTATACTCTCCCACAATGCCAAGGGTCTCAACGTTCCTCAGAAGAGGTCCATGGCTATTAAAGATTATAAACGACTAAATAGTGACATAATCCTATTGCAGGAAACACACTTCAGAAAAGGACGTGAGCCCCTACAGTCCCTCAGGAAATTTGGCCAGGTATACCTGGCCTCCCATAACTCTAAGCACAATGGGGTGGGCATCCTGATAAAAAATAACATACCGTTCCACCTTTCTAATATGTCTGGAGGGGAGACTATTGGTCATAACAGGACATCTCTGCAATAAAACTATAACCATGGCCAATATATATGCCCCAAATTCTAACTCCTCACAATTTTTCAACTTTGCCTGTATTAAAATTACTGAACTCGCTAAGGGGAGCTTGGTGGTGGGCAGAGATTTTAACCTAGCTTTAGACCCAGAAATAGATTGCTCGACAGGTAGATCATCGGATCCCCAAAAACTACTGAAACAGGTCAAACTACATATTTCAAAAATGAACGTACATGACGCCTGAAGAATTTACCATCCTAGTACAAAAGATTACACAGTCTACTCCCACCCTCACCAAAATTATTCTAGGATAGATTATCTCTTGATAGATGTCACTAGTCTGGCGCTTGTCCAGACCATAGACATATCCCCCGTGATGGTCAGCTGCTCAGTTAAATAGCACACATCACATAAACACGACCGATCATGGAAACTTGATAAAACCCTATTAACTGACCCCCTAACTTGCATCCAAATCAATAAATCTTTGGTCTCCTACTTTAACAACAACACCACTATGGATGTGGGGCCCCACACCATTTGGGAGGTATATAAATGCGTGATTCGAGGAGAGCTAATAGCTATTAAGGCAGCTAAAAACAAACAGAGGTCACTACTCTTGAACAATTTAATTGAGGATCTTGACAAGCTGCAGACCATGCACAAAAGATTCCCCAAAGCCCACTCACTTATCGAAAGCATACAACATAAAAAGAATCAACTTAATTTATTACTAGGAACAGAGGCTCAGCGTAGGGCACTTTTTCTCAAAAAAAGATACTATGAGGGAGGTAATAAACAGGGTAGATTATTAGCACAACTACTGAGGTATAGGTCCAATAAAAGATACATTATGTCCATCAAAGACAACAGGGGAAAGTCATGGTCTTCCTCCAGAGACATTGTGGAGGAGTTTAAACAATATTACGAAAAACTCTATAACCTCGAGCAAACGGGTACACCCCAGAAACAAACAGATATCATAGATTAGCTTTCCCATCTAAAACTACCGACCCTCACCAACGAGCAGAAACTAACTTTGGAATCCCCTTTTTCCCTTAAGGAACTGCAACGGGCCATTTTATCTTTCCCATCTGGGAAAGCACCCTGCCCTGATGGGTTTGGTAACGCATACTACTCAAAATTTATAGACATCCTAGCCCCCCCTCTCCTTTCATACTTTCAAGACATGGATAATAACAAGACTGTTTCCCCTCAAGCCCTGCATACCCATATAACTGTAATACCAAAGCTCAACAAGACCACGGACCAGATCCCCAACTACCGACCGATATCCCTTTTAAATGCTGACGTTAAAATATCTGCAAAAGTCCTCTCCGATAGACTGAATACCATCCTCCCTCTTATCATCCACCAGGACCAGGTAGGCTTTGTCCCCAATAGAGAGGCTAAGGACAACACCATGCGCAATTTACACTTAATTTAGCACATCAAACAACAAGGCACTCCGGCTGTTTGGCTTTCTACTGACACGGAAAAGGCCTTTGACCAGGTTAGCTGGTCCTTTTTAAAAGCAGCCTTACAGACCTTCGGTATAGGGAACTCCATGATCCATAGAATATTTGCTTTATATAACTCTCCTAGCACCCGAATCACCTTGAATGGAATTTACTCCTCCCCATTTCCAATCAGAAACGGCATGAGGCAGAGCTGCCCCCTGTCCCCCCTTTTATTTGTTTGCCTTTTGGAGGCCCTGGCTACAAAAATAAGACAGAATCAAGAAATAGAGGGTATAACGATCGGTAGTGAGGAGTATAAACTATCCTTGTTTGCTGACGACATGTTATTTACACTAGCGAACCCCGTTAGTTTGATCCCCCCTTACTGGAAGAACTTGAAACCTTTCATAAACTAACTTTTTGATTAACAACTCTAAGTCAGAGATTCTTGGAGTTTCCCTCACCCCCTGTATTGAACAGCAGATTGCTCAAATATGCCCCTTTCGTAGATTTAGGACTCTTTAAAATATTTAGGCATTTACCTCACCGAGGACCCAGACCTAATTTATTACCAGAACTATATTCCGATGAAGAGGGCTCTGATTCAGGACCTGTCCTCATGGCACGCAAAGCATCTTACGTGGATTGGCAGAATTAATGCCATCAAAATGACGTCCTTCCCCAGACTATTGTACATTTTACTAGCCCTACCTGTTCCCCTCCCACCACACTACACTATACTACGAAAGTCCAACAACTGTTTAGTTCCTTCATCTGGATGGGGAAGCACCCCAGAATTAATAAATCTATTATGACTAGCTCCAGGGCTCACGGGGGTCTGGGGATTCCTAATATCGATTGGAGGATACATAGGGATCAGAAAAGATGGGTCTCGCTGGAGGAAAGCCTTAACCAGAGAATAAACCTCCCGACCATATGCTGGTCCCCAAATTTTGAGAATACAGTCAAAGCTATAACCGACCCAGTCAGTAGGAAGACTCTCCTCCACTGGGAATGGGCGAACAAATTTAACCCTTACCTCTCCTCTAGACCGTCTCCTTTGACCTCCCTCACCCATAACACTGAATTTTCCCTGAGGGACCTGGGGATTCGAGATTTAGATAATAGCCCATCCTCTGAGATAGCTGTTTGCCACCTCTCAAATGCGGAGCATATGCTCTCCCATAAACAACTGCAGGACAAGGGGTTCTTGTGGTCCCACAATTGGTTTAATTACCGTAGAGTGCTTCACTATATAACTACACATACATACAGTAACAACATGCTTCGACCCCTAACCGTCCTAGAAAATATGTTCACATCCCAAAACCCCATGAAACATACACTCTCTAAAATTCATAACGTTCTAACCCACCCACCCCCAGGAGGTCTCCCATCCTCTATAGAATCTTGGGAAAAAGAATTGGGGGTTATCATCCTTCCCCAGACGGCCTCTAACATATTCAGCTACACCAAGTCTGCTTCTTCTTCAGCAGCCATAGTGGAACTCAACTATAAAATATTACATAACTGGTACCTCACCCTTAGACGCCTACACAGGCTTTACCCCTCAACCAAAAATCGATGTTGGAGATGCGGACATGTGGGCAGTGGGATGGGACATATGTGGTGGTGGTGCAATATTATTAACAATTTGTGGAGAGACATAATCAACGAGATTGAAGCTGTCTTTCAGATGAGGATCCCTATGGATCCATTAATACTTTTTACTTAATAAATACTCTAAACTCCCTTCTAAGGCCCACAGAATCCTATTCAGAATATTTACAAACAGTGCAAAAACGCTTATAGCTAAGAACTGGAAATTGACCTCCCCTCCAACTCTAACCATGTGGAGACAGAAAGCCTCAGACTTACTAGAACTAGAGGAATTTAGGTCTTACAGATCGGACACTAGGGACTCCTTTATCTATGCTCAAGCCCTCTGGGAGTCACATTTAAATCATATACGGGACCAAATAGAAACCCCAATTTAGAACCACGACCTGAAATAACCACAGTGTTTAGCGAAATAGCGAGGACAAAATGAAAGGGCTCATAATCATTTTATGTACATGACTACAAGGTATGTGTCTGGAACAAATTTACGCAAAACTTGTATAAGGTAAACTTGAGAAATACTCTTTTGAGTACTAAAACTGAGAACCAATGTCTGTAAACAATCATTTGTTTTGTATTTTTTTAATAATGTTGTTCAGTTTTTCCGTTTTTAAATGTGAGAAATACTGTCATTAATAAAGTTTCTCAATAAAAAAGATTTTGGATTAAAAAAATAGCTAATCCCTTTAATACCCATTCCGCAGTTTTGCATAAAGAACACAGTTATATTAGTATACTTTTTACCTCTGTGATTACCTTGTATCTAAGCCTCTGCAGACGGCCTCCATGGGGCCTATCTATCAAGCTCTGGACGTCTAAAGACCCCTGCTCCATAACAGAGCTCAGAGCAGGCAGACAGGAATCGCCGCAATTCAACCCGATCGAATACGATCGGGTTGATTGACACCCCCCTGCTGGCGGCCGATTGGCCGGGAATCTGCAGGGGGCGGCGTTGCACCAGCAGCTCTTGTGAGCTGCTGGTGCAATGCTGAATACGGAGAGCGTATTGCTCTCCGCATTCAGCGAGGTCTTGCGGACCTGATCCGCACTGTCGGATCAGGTACGCAAGACCTTTCTTAAATAGACCTCCATATCTCAGTTCTTTTCACAGACTTGCATTTTAGCCAATTAGTGCCCTCTCATACGTAACTCCAGGGGAGTGAGTACAATGCTATCTATATGGCACACATGAACTAACTAGACTGTCACTTAAAAAAAAAAGAAATAATTAAATAAAAATTTGGTTCCTTATTGTTTAGACGGTCACTTGATTAAACAATATCATATTCAGTCTTCTCTCTGCTACCAGCAGCCAACACTTTGTATTATGTTACCTCTCTTTGTTACTGGCAGAAATCTAAACTTGATTCTGTAGGTTTAGCAATCATTGGCTCAAATATCCATTCTATCAGCTTTGGGAGAATAGCCAATCTTTTAACTTAACATTGTAATCCACCCACTACAATAACATTCCCATAAATGCAAAGCTAAATTGATTTATATTTTTCCTGGAACATTTGAAGTTTCATAAGTAATTTTGTTGTATGTGAAATTACATTTCTCCTCTTTTTTTAATTACTTGAACGTAGTTACCAAAGATGTTGCTTACTTGAAAAACCAGCAGAAGCTTCAACCCTTGCATTATTTCAATGGCTCCTGTTCAAAACCTAACCTTTAAGGGGTCATGAAACTCATTTTTTTTTCTTTCAGGATTCAGATAGAAAATACAAATTTAAACAACTTTCCAATTTGCTTATATTATCAAATATGCTTCATTCTCTTGATATCCTTTGTTGAAGGAGCAGCTACTGGGATCTAGCTGAACACATCTAGCCAGCCAATCTAAATGTGTGCAGGCACCAATCACCAATTAGCTCCCACTAGTGTAGGATTTGTACATTTTCAACAATGGATACCAATAGAACAAAGTACATTTGAAAATATAAGTAAATTTAAGAGTGTCTTAAAATGTCATGCTCTATCTGAATCATACAAGTTTAATTTTGACTTTCCTATCCCTTTAAGCTGTTGTCCCAAAACAACATATATATTTATCAGAAATGAGTGGTGATCTTATAGTACTGAATATCTGTAATGGACACAATCCTTGTTTGCCAGTAAAACACATGATTAATGATTAGCTGCAAGTAACACATTTATAGCAGTGATTTTACTGTATTTGCTGTCAGTAATCCACAGAAATAAATTATTCTCTGCCTTAAAGGGACAATGTACACCAATAAGCATATAACAGCATGTAATAGACAATACTATAAAGAATATGCACAGATACTGATCTAAAAATCCAGTATAAAACATTTTAAAAACTTACTTAGAAGCTCCCAGTTTAGCACTGTTGATGAGGTTAGGCTGGGACACCCACTGAAAGGGGCTGGGAAAGCAGGAAGAGCAGACCCTCCCCTGCATATGAAAAGAAAGATTACATATGCAGTTGCAAGCGGAAATCTGTAGACTTCAGTCTACATCTGATACATTGACCCTTGATTAGGAGTCTGAAAATCAGCACAATGTTATTTAAAAAAAAAAAAAAAGCTAAACTATAGATTGTTACAAAAACACTCCCAAATGGGCTATATAAATTAATCATCTACAAAACATTTATGCAAAAAAAAAAAATACTGTACAATCTCCCTTTATCTGCCAGTAACACACACAAAACAGTGATTATACACCATTTGTTGCCAATAACAAACAACAAAGATGTGATTCAACCCCTTTATCTGCAGTAACACAACTTATTGACACATAGGAGCCAATTTATCAAAGTCTGGCGGACATGATCCGCTGTAGCGGATCATGTCCGCCAGATATCGCTGAATGCCGACAGCATACGCTGTCAGTATTTAACATTGCACAATCGGCCGCTAGCATGGGGTGTCAATCAAACCAATCGTACACGATCGGGCGCATTGCAAAACGCAGCCTCAGAGGAGGCGTATGATTTAAGAGGCAGCAGTCTTAAGACCGCTGCTTCTTAACTCCTGTTTCTGGCGAGCCTGAAGGCTTGCGCGGAAACAGGGCGATTAGGGGCCATTCGGCCCTTGTTAAATTGGCCCCATAGAGTAGTGATTTTACCCCGTTTGGCCAAGTAACAAATATAGGACATCACCAGTTCCACAAAAAGCTGTGGTTTATCTTATCTGTTTTTCTCTTTGTACTTTCTAAGATGGATGCATAGACATTATGTATACAAATACTAGTGTCAGAAACAACTTGCACCCCTTAAACTTCTTTTTACAGAACTTATTAGTCCCTGTGCTCAGCCATATTCATAGCTGTGCCATTGAAAGATACTCTTACTATCACAAAGCCTTATGACTGAGCCACTATCACTGTGGTCTACCAAGTTGGCAAAGATCCATTAGATACTGCTAGTTATAGACCAATATCATTGTCAACTGAGGATGTTAAATTATCTATCAAGTTATTGGTGAACAGATTTAAGCCCCATATACATTTTGCAAGATACATTTTTCATCTGTATCCCTCTATGGAAGACGAGAGGTTTATATACTTGATAATTGCATTTGCTTAACCTAAGGCATTCTTTCCCATGACATTTAACCCACATGTTGCTTATAATACTAAACACAGTGCACACCAGATTACTCCTTACCATTAGCTAACACTCGTGTTGTCTGTGATTGTTGATGTCAATTTCTGATCATCCACCTTTTGGATTTTTAATAGGTTTATTTATGCTAAAAGGAAATGAAGTCAAGTTTAAAACACTTACATTAAAATGAGGGGAGTTGTAGGAATTTTGGAGTCATTTTATTTATTTTAATTTTTTGCCTTTTTTCCTCTTCTTTCTATGGGGGGGATATTTATCAAGCCGTCAACCGCAAATACGCTGCAATTCCGCAGCGTAATTGTGGCGAGCTTGATTCGACCTAGTTATCAAAGCCTCAAGACCGGCAAAAGTTGAAATCTGTGACGTAACATACAATCCGCCAGTCTCAATCTGACACAGATCAATGCTTACGTCAATACAGATGTTCCAAATACACATTCAGCACTATTTGATACTTTTTTAAAGTTATCAAATAGTTAACCGGTACGCTTGTGGCTATTCCGGCGCAGCCTACCTGGTTTTCAATCCGCAACCCTGGAGGCCGCAGATGCCATAGGAATCAATGGGAGTCTGAAAGCAGCGAAAGCTTATGTTCGATGCTGCCAGATATCTCATTGATTTCTATGGTAGAAAGCCAGTAACGTTTACACCGAACACCCTAACATAACCCCCGAGTCTAAACACCCCTAATCTGCCGCCCCAACATCGCCGCAACCTAAATAATGTTATTAACCCCTATTCCGCCGATCCCGGACCCCGCCACAACGAAATAAAGTTATTAACCCCTATTCTGCCGCTCCCGGACCCCGCCACAATTAAAGCTATTAACCCCTATTCTGCCGGTCCCGGACCCCGCCGCAACTAAATAAAGTTATTAACCCCTATTCTGCCACTCCTGGACCCCACTTCAACTAAATAAAAGTAATAACCCCCTATTCTGTCGCTCCCGGACCCCGCCGCAACTAAATAACATTATTAACCCCTAAACCCCTGGCCTCCTACATCACTACCACTAACTAAACCTATTAACCCCTAAACCGCCAGCCCCCCACATCGCCATAAACTAAATTAAGATATTAACCCCTAAACCTAACAACCCACTAACTTTACATTAAAATTACAATATCCCTATCTTATAATAAATTAAAACTTACCTTTAGAATTAAATTAAACTATATTAAACTATTAATTAACCTACCCTAACTATTATACTAAAATTACATTAAACTACCAATTAAATTAACTATATTACATATTTAAAAAAATAACCCTACTCAAATTATTTAAATCTACAATATAAAATTAAAAAGTTACAAAAAAAGTTACAAAAACAAACAAACACTAAGTTACAGAAACAAACCACAATATCAAAAATAAAAACGAAGTACACCTAATCTAATAGCCCTATCAAAATAAAAAAGCCCCCCCCCCCCAAAAAAAAATAGCCTACAATAAACTACCAATGGCCCTTAAAAGGGCCTTTTGCTGGGCATTGCCCCAAAAGAAATCAGCTCTTTTACCTGTAAAGAAAAATACAAACACCCCCCAACAGTAAAACCCACCACCCACACAACCAACCCCCAAATAAAAACCATATCTAAAAAACCTAAGCTCCCCATTGCCCTGAAAAGGGCATTTGTATGGTCATTGCCCTTAAAAGGGCATTTAGCTCTTTTACTGCCCAGACCCTACTCTAAAAATAAAACCCACCCAAACACCCCTTAAATAAACCTAACACTAACCCCAGACGATCTACTTACAGTTCTTGAAGTTCCGCTTGACGGATCCATCCAGCCGGCAAGAAGTCTTCACCCGGGCAGCAAGAAGTCTTCATCCAGGCGGCCTCTTCCATCTTCATCCAGCTGGCAAAGTCTTCATCCATGCGGCATCTTCTATCTTAGGATGAGCTCTCAATCCTATTGGCTGATTGGAACAGCCAATAGGATGAGAGCTGCTCAAATCCTATTGGCTGATTTGAACAGCCAATAGGATTTTAGCGGCTCTAAACCTATTGGCTGATTGGAACCTTTCAGCCAATAGGAATGCAAGGGACGCCATCTTGGATGACGTCACTTGCATTCAAGATCCAGTTTACGGCGGAGACCGTATTGAAGAGGAGCTCCTCGTCGGATGTCTTCAGGATGGTCCCGCTCCACGCCGGATGACTTCAGGATGGACCCGCTCCACGCCGGATGGATGAAGATAGAAGAGGCTGCATGGATGAAGACTTCGCCGGCTGGATGAAGATGGAAGAGGCCGCCCGGATGAAGACTTCTTGCTGCCTGGATGAAGACTACTTGCCGGCTGGATGGATCCTTCAAGCGGAACTTCAAGAACTGTAAGTGGATCGTCGGGTGTTAGTGGTTTATTTAAGGGGTTTTTGGGTGGGCAGTAAAATAGCTAAATGCCCTTTTAAGGGCAATGTCCATACAAATGCCCTTTTCAGGGCAATGGGGAGCTTAAGTTTTTTAGATAGGGTTTTTATTTGGGGGGGTTGGTTGGTTGGGTGGTGGGTTTTACTGTTGGGGGGTGTTTGTATTTTTCTTTACAAGTAAAAGAGCTGATTTCTTTGGGGCAATGCCCTGCAAAAGTTTATTGTAGGCTAGAGTTTTTTTTTATTTTGGGGGCTTTTTTATTTTGATAGGGCTATTAGATTAGGTGTAATTTGTTTTTATTTTCAATACTGTGGTTTGTTTGTTTTTGTAACTTAGTGTTTGTTTGTTTTTGTAACTTAGTTTTTTTTTTGTAACTTAGTAATTTTTAATTGTAGATTTAAATAATTTGAGTAGGGTTAGGTTTTTTTTAATATGTAATATAGTTAATTTAATTGGTAGTTTAATGTAATTTTAGTATAATAGTTAGGGTACGTTAATTAATAGTTTAATATAGTTTAATTTAATTGTAGGATAATAGGGTAGGTTAATTAATAGTTTAATATAGTTTAATTTAATTGTAGGATAAAAGGGTAGGTTAATTAATAATTTAATATAGTTTCTTTTAATTCTACAGGTAAGTTTTAATTTATTATAAGATAGGGATGTTGTAATTTTGATGTAAAGTTAGTGGGTTGTTAGGTTTAGGGGTTAATATCTTAATTTAGTTTATGGCGATGTGGGGGGCTGGCGGTTTAGGGGTTAATAGGTTTAGATAGAGGTAGTGATGTGGGAGGCCAGGGTTTTAGGGGTTAATACATTTATTTAGTTGCGGTGGGGTGCGGGAGTGGCGGGATAGGGGTTAGTACATTTATTTAGTTGCGGTGGGGTCCGGGAGCGGCGGGATAGGGGTTAATTTTATAAATCTGCCCCAAATGGCCCCAAAATAGTGTAGTTTATTAAAAAATAAAGATGGCAACATCTTTATTTTTTTAATAAAAGTACTGCACTAGGCAGTGTTTTGGGGCTAAAGTTGGTGATTAACACATAAATATATATGTATATAAGCATATACTGTACATATATATTTATACTTGCTGCCATCACTGCACGACTTGTCCCCTTCGCTGGCGCAGAACTTCTGATGGCATCAGAACGAGGCTCCCATAGGAGCCTATGGAAGCGCACTCTCGTGAGCACAATGCTTCCTAGCAAAGCGAAACCAACCTCGCATTTGCATTGCAGCTATCTTGTAATACCAGCGCACATTATCTTTCATGAAATCGATATATAGAGCTCCACTTGTAATCTAGCCCAGTATTTTTTAAGCACTTTTTTTTTTTTTTTGCTGGTCGGATTGTATTAATACCCATTCGCTGATGGTTGTCACATGATACAAGGGACAGGGAAATTAAAGGTAAATTTGAAATTTTAAATACTTGAAATTCATAGCAAGTGTTATTGCATTTTTATTATCCTTTTGTTGACTATGCAATTATACTCTATCTAATGGTCCTTTAACAGATTGATGTGGGAGGAAAACAGCTTACTGGGGCCCAATAATCTGATTTGCTGAACTGGACAAAAAAGTAGTGGATTATAAAAAGTCAACGATTTAACACCTACTCTGAATATCAAATAAGCAGTAGATTTTTTTCTGACAAATTTATTTTTTCTAGCATTTTCTGGTCTCCTGTATCATGTGACATCAGCCAATCACAGACTAGTATACGTATACCCTGTGAGCTTGTGCACATGCTCAGAAGAATCTTGTTCCCCAGAAAGTGTGAATAAAAAAAGACTGCAAAATTTGATAATGGAATTAAATTGGAAAGTGTCTTAAAACTGAATGTTCTATCTGAATCATAAATGTTTATTTTAACTTGAGTGTCCCTTTAATACAAAGAATGTACTCTTTCTGTTGTTTAAAAAGAGGAAAGTACCAAAAAAAAAATAAGATATTTTCAAAAAAATAATGGACAATTTATGCATCAGAATTTGGAGAAATTGTGCAGATCTTTAAAGCATTAATTATGTATATGATACTGTTGCCTTAAATGTCTTTATATCTAAAAGTGCAAAATTGTGTAATTGATTATATATTGGGGATGTTTAATTTGAAATGTTTTCAACGACTGCTGTACTCTAGTACAATAAAAGGATTTGATCGTGCCGTAGTAACACTGATGATTAACGGCTTCTAAGCTGTCCGTTTTCAAGTAGCACACATTTTTGTTCTTTTATATCAGTCCAAGATTTCCAAATGTTTTTGGAACATAAATTTGTTAACTGCAACTAATCTGATTCTTGGCTCTGACACTTATGTCAACATGGGGAATCTGTATTCAGCACAATAAAGGATATGTACCGAGTTTATTCAAATTTTTCTAATGAAGTGCAAGAAAACTTTTCTTCATTAATTTGTCAGTGCCAAAAAGATTACATTTGTGTTATAAATGTTGATGTTTCATCTGAATTTTTGGTAATAATGTTAGCATCAACATGACCACAGGAGAAGCAAGTAAAGAATGCAGAAATCACATAGCTTAAAATCTGGAGTCTGTGCTCAAACAGTCATACATTCTTATATGTGTCCATGGTACCTCAGCATGCTTAATAATTCATTTATCTTTATACACTGCCACAAATGGCTCAATTAAAAGCCCTCCGGCTTTTAGTTAAGCAGTGTAGTGTTGCAGAACTAAGAATGTATATGGATGCATGTGCCTTAATCCACTTCAAAGGCTGATGCATGCTTGGAATTGTAGGTTCCAAATCAAGAGGATACAGTAGACACCTAAATGAAATTGGGCAGTGGAAATTATAGTGGTAGTGGCAGACAATATGGCAGTAGCAAATTGGGCACCCATGGAATAGGTTTTACTCCCCTGCAGTATGCTACAGTGATTTAGGACAAAAGACTTCATGTCTGCTGAGTCAAAATCAAGTGTTCGTTTACCACAAGGGTCACAAATTTCCCCAACATGTTGGAGATGGACCTTAACCTCTGGAGAAGAAAGTGTCTCATTGAAAATGCTCCTCTGTTTGCAATCAGGGGGTGATTGCCAAATTGTTACAGTTATAAGAAAACCAATGTGTCTTATGGGCATACAAACTCATTCTACTCTTACTTCCTGATGGCTATGCCACTATTGACTATATGTGATTCTGGTCTCTGGAAGGTTGACAAAATTCACTTAAGTGAACTAGGGTCACATAATGCAAGAGTGACACCAATTCATAACCCTTTATCTGATGGTGCACTCAATCATCCCTTAAATGACCTACAGAATAACATAAAAAGTGGTAATTTCAATTTTATGACTCTTTTTAGAGTCAGAACATAAAATAGCCATCTCACTCTTTTTATTCTTCTCTGAGCAGCTAAGTAAGTCTTTGGAAAAAGTTAATATCTAGAACAGGAAAATCTTATACTAAAGATAAGAGTTATAAGCTTCTCTAAGGCAAGAAAATGGCATGTCCTCCATTAACCTGTAATTAAATATCATTATCAAGAAAGACGCAACAGTCATGGAAAATAAAAGTACTTACTATATATGGGGTCCCTGTTGGAACATAAGGGTCATTTATGTTCACCAACATGTTTATAGCCTTTTTAAAGCACTTTGTAAAGCAACTGAAAACACACAAGCAAACACACGCATCTTCCAAAAGAGTAAATCATTATAATTTTATTTACAGAAAAGCAAAGGCTACAGCACAATGCATGGTCTGTTATGTTTCAGGCTCCATGTTTTTTGATAATATTTATAGTTTACGGTTGTGTCTAAATAAGGGTTATAGTGAGTGACCCGACATCAGTCAGTGCAGCAGATTGGATTTACATGTACATTGTAATTTTACATATTTCTTGGGCAAAACCTTTGCAAAGTACATATAATGACAAATGGAAAATTAAACAACATTTGATTCAGACCTGCAAGAAGTTGTAGTTACCATATGTTCAGTCAAGTAAATCCAGTACGAAACTCCAGGAGCAGACTATTATATTTTGCATTTGTCTCACTTTTCACTTGAGCAACAGAGTGAATCTGATGATAAACAGATATTTGGAAATCTGGCTGAAACTGAACTCTTTTGCTAAACACTGGAAAAGATCAAACCAGTAGACAGAAAAAGGAGTTAATCCTGGGTGATTTACATGAAAGTGGATTTACAACATGCAAAAATATCAATGCTCAATTCAGAGGTTACAAACTATGACAAATCCACTCCAGTATAAGACACAGCTGAGGAGGGAGAGAACTTATAAGATTTATTGAAATATTTTATATAAAAGTGTGTAAGACTTCTCATAGTCTGTAGGCAAAAGTATTGATGCAGAGATCAATTGTAATGGTTATTATGATGAGTTATTTATAATTTGCCAACATTCACAGCAGCACAGTGATATTAGGTGCACAGTTACAGAGTAAAAAATGATTGCCCTTGAGGTACCATCTGTTATATACTAACTTTGTGTAAGGTGAACTACAGGACAGGTGGGCTCATAGTCTTACATGATAAACAAAGTACTAAAGAAATTACATACTGAACAGTTGAGAGAGAAGGTGAGAGATCTGAAGCAAAAATGAAGATTGCCTGCGTCCTTGAACAGGTGTGTCGTTAGGGAATGCTTGAAAACTGTACTGAGACTGTGCACTGAAGCTCTGCATAACACCTCTGTCTATCTTGCCCCGTGGCAATAAGCAGCTGTGAAAACTCAAGTATCAAATCACTAACCTCTCTCAAATTACAGTATGACTAAAGAATTGACTGGGATGTCACTTAAATATAAAAGCTACCTGAAGCAGAATGTATTCAGAACATAAAATGAGACTGGTCCTTTATTAACTTTGATTATTTATATTTCATCTTGCCACCATTTACTGATATAGAGTCCAGTCAAAATATCATTATAAGCCGAGTAGAACTATCTGAGTAGAGGTCAAGTCAACCACTTACAAAGATCAGGTCATTTGTGTACAAAAATCATACTAGTGGCCTAAATGGTCAGAAAGCAACCCAGAAGATCAGACCAACACCTATGTAACGGCTTATGTATAATCAGAACAAATCTTGCAAATTTTAGACCTGTGAACTTCCTCCAAATATCAAACCAGTGAACTATAGAGTTTGGAAAATACTGGAAATGTGGAAAACTTCAAACATGAAACAATAATCCTAAAGGAATTTTCAAATCTTCTTCAGATCTTCAGGCACCTAAGAAACAATATGGTGGAACAGGGCAGAAGAAAGATTATATAGGGCCCATTTATCATTGTGTGGACGGACATGATCCGCTATAGCGAACCATGTTCGCCGTACATCGATAAATGCCGACAGCATACGCTGTCAGCATTTATCATTGCACCAGCAGTTCTTGTGAATTGCTGGTGCAATGCCGCCCCCTGCAGATTTGCGGCCAGTCGGCCGCTAGCAGGGGGTGTAAATCAGCCCGATCGTACATGATCGGGCGGATTGCTATGCGCTGCCTTAAGACCGCTGCTTCTTAACTCCTGTTTCCGGCGAGCTTGAAGGCTCGCGCGGAAACAAGGGGAACAGGGGCCATGATGCTGACATCATTTTAAACCTTACAACAAAGATGACACTAAAAGAAGTCATTTAAAATAGGTGTCATAAACTTTCATAATGTCAGCATTTTTTTTTAATTCTTATTATATTAATGTTAATTAATGTTATCAGGACATCAGGTTGGTATATTGTGCCACGCCAGTATATTGTAGCCCTGCCCACCTATACATAATATGAGTGGTGAATGGTCAGCTATGGTGGATGGCCCATTGTGGACTAGATTACTAGTGGCGCGCTAACTGGGTTTATCCCAGCTTTTTGCATGCATTGGAAGTAGCACTCGTATTACAGGTTGAAAGTAAGTGCATTTGCTCAAGTGCAATGGAAATTAACTTGGGACAGGATAGCAAGACGTCAGAGCTCTGGTTAACTGTTACGCTTGGCTAAAAAGTTGCACAAAAAACTTTAAATATACAGTTCCATTCATAATAACACTATCTAATAAAAATGATTTTTTTTAAATTGCACTTAAAAGTTATAAGGACTAAAAAATATGAGGTCTCACGTGTTAGAAAAAAAGCTGCCGAAGGGCTTTAGCATAGAGATACATACATATACATGTCTAAATATAAATATATATATATATATATATATATATATATATATATATGTGTGTGTACATATGCATTTATGTATTTGTGTGTGTGTGTGTGTGTGTATATATATATATATATATATATATATATATATGTGTGTGTGTATGTGTACATATGCATTTATATATTTGTGTGTATCTATATATATATATATATATATATATATATATATGTGTGTGTGTGTGTATGTGTACATATGCATTTATGTATTTATATGTATGTGAGTATATGCACACTTTCTGAGGCACCAAGTCCTAATAAGCATGAGCAAGAGTTCACAGTATATGTGTTTGTGATTGGCTGATGGCTGTCACATGATATAGGGGGCAGGAAAAATAAAGGAAATTATTATAATGGAGAGTGACAAGCAAAATATGGCAGTGATGATGGGCAAGTGCAAATCTTTATGAATTCTAACGTTTTTGACTTTCGATGTTACAGTAATTTTGATCTGCAAAACAGGAATTTATTGAATCTAGGCCTATTTCTTTTCTCACACAGACACAGTGCAAATGTGTTTAATCTGTAAATGTTAATAAAGGCTCTTTTATGAGCAAGGCATTTTTTACAGTATGCTTAAAGGGGCAGTAAAGTAAAAATTAAACTTTTAGGTTCAGATAGAATTTTTAAAAAGTTACTTTGTTCTTGTGGTTATCTTTTGTTGAAAAGCATAATTAGGTAGACTCAGGAACTAGCTGCTGATTGGTGGCTACACATATATGTCTCTTGTCATTGGCTCACCAGATGTGTTTAGCTAGCTCCCAGTAGTGCATTGCTTCTTCTTAAACAAAAAGTATACAAAGAAAATGAAGCAAATTTAGTAATAGAAGTAAATATGAAACTTGTTTAAAATTGTGTACTCTGTCTAAATCATTAATGTGTTAGAATAACAATGCATGTTTGATAAGATAAATGTAAATTTGTATGACCTTCAGAATTTGGTTCATTACACAGGAAGCGCAAATTTATTGTCATTTTTTAGTGTGATTTTACTGATTTGTAGTGTGATTTGTAGAACAGATCTCAAGTAGTGTGTCATACTATCTTACAGTGTGACTTGAGAGCTCTGAGAATACATGAATTCATAAACACATGTCTAAGAGGGTTTCCAGAATGTTTCATGCCTGGCTTAATCCTTTCATTTTTAATCTAAAAGTTAAAACAGGCGTGAAATGAATACTCTGTGGTGGATCTATTTACACATATGTTTATTTACTTTAGGCTAGTATATATTCAGTGAATATTACTCACTAGTTGTCCCCTCCCTTTTTGCTTTGTCTTGAAGCAGCTGTTTGTATAAAATGAGAACACTTTTTTGTTTGTTAATATAGACAAGTGGTGTAAGGTAACAAGGAAGTACTACAGATGACCTCTAATCAAGCCTAGGCTTTCCCATAATACAGTCTTTATGTACACCTAGCTACACTGAGGCAACTGAAAGGCTATTTTTAAAAAACCACATAACATTGACATTAAAAATGCTGATATGCTGTACT
Source organism: Bombina bombina (assembly GCF_027579735.1). Taxonomy (NCBI): domain Eukaryota; kingdom Metazoa; phylum Chordata; class Amphibia; order Anura; family Bombinatoridae; genus Bombina; species Bombina bombina. The sequence continues at coordinate 153,840,100 of NC_069507.1, forward strand.
GTGAAATACCTTCTTATTACTGAAACAAATGTGCTTGGCCCAGGTTCCTGAGCGGCTGGAAAGCCCATTCTGTAACTAAAGTCTGGTGCAAAATGCCGCAAAGCAAAGATTGGAGATCTCGGGTGTTGGGGGGAAAAAAAGGAAGGCAAATAGCTTTAACATAGAGACACATACATATAAATAGCTAAAGATGTATTTGTATGTGTGTATATATATATGGCAACATTTGCCCACTCTTATTTGCAAAAACACTCTAAATCTGTCAGAATGCGAGGGCATCTCCTGTGCACAGCCCTCTTCAGATCACCCCATAGATTTCCGATTGGATTCAGGTCTGGGCTCTGGCTGGGCCATTCCAAAACTTTAATCTTCTTCTGGTGAAGCCATAAAAAAGGGGGCTGACCCTCTCTATCCTGATGAGTGGTGATGTGTCATTCTAGTAAACAATAGGAATCGCTTTCTGAGCAACAATCCACCCACAATGTTGTGAACTATTAATAAAGAACATGTTTGTTACAGCAAGGTCACAATATTATAAGTAATTCCAAAGCATTTAGTAAAATGAAAAAAAAAACTACTGACTTCTATAGGATATTAATATCCCATACATGAAATTGTCTTCCTAAAAAAGAAAAGAAAACACCAAAAGTTAAAAACATGTTTATTTAAATAACGAAAGAACTTTAAATATATATTATATCATTTTACAGTATAGAACATATAAATGACAGTGTATACACATGTACAATATACCCACAACCCCCAGCTTCTATAGGTGTATGATACATTACCTAGTTTTACTAATGTATTGTAACAAAAGGGGTTACGTTTCTGTTGACTTGACACATGTAAATTGTATTGTCATTCAATACTATGTAAAGGTATAATTTAAATGTAATGAGAGTGCCAACATAAAAAATTCTATATAGAATGCTGATTAATAATAACTAGAGTCTTTCATATAAGATTACCCATATACACAGGGTACACAAGCAGCTTCCTCTTCAAATATTCTCTTGCTTGAACAAGTGGCATGCGATCTTTAGAACATAAACGTGAACAGGGCACCCCAATAGTGTAATATCTTCAGCCTCCATGAGATGTAATCATCTAAAAAAATGTACTCATAGATTTTAGAGCACCCAATCAGTGCAGGCTGGACTGTTGGAAGCCGACCAGCTGACTTAAACCTCAGTTATGCAAGAGAGATTCCTTCTATGGGGAGTTTTCGCAGCTAAAAGTATCCGAAAAGGAGTGGTGTGCCCAAATCATATACTTCAAACTGACCGATTACTCTCTTTCTGTTCCAAAAATACTCAGATTGTAAAAAAGAAAAAAATACTTTAATTAAAATATGTTTAAAAACACAATAAATAGTACTTAACCCTCACCACGCTTTTCTCGGTTTTACCGTTTGTTAGGTGAGTAATACACTATTCACGATCTGAGATTAAAGTGCCATAAAACATTTTGAGTTATGTGCATATTATAAAAGGGTCAACTGAGATAAAGCAGTGTGTGAAAATAAAGTGTAAAAAAAGCTTATAAGTATTTTAATAAAATTTCCAAAAATCTACAAAATTACTTACACTTTAGTGTTGCCAAGTGTAGCCTGCACCACCACCCTTATCAGTGTCCAAACCTTGTGGTATCATATAACAAAGTGTGCATGTGAGGATAATTACATATGCAAGCAAGGTGGGGTTGAGGATGGACAGCAGGTACTGCTATTGTTTGCTGCCAAGAGGCTTGCTCGTTTCTATGTGTCACATGCTTTGTGAAAGCTTCAGCATTATACTGTTCACTGCTTTAGTCAGGTGCCATGTGACTCTGTCCCCTACTGTGCACGTGCACGAGTGCATTCTGCAGAAGCTATGACCTGGATAGCACCTTCCATATATGGAAATGCCCAGGGGGGAGTTTGCTGCAAACCAAACTATACCTGAATTAAAGGAGTTAATGGGGGTTAAAACAGAAACCGTTTTGCAGGTAAGCTATGGCTGCATTATATATTTAGAAACTTATGTTAGTTCATACTGTTTTATGTCCCTTTAAATACCCCTCTTCAGCGTTCCAATAATCACTCTGCGCATGCATGGACAATCCATATGATGTCATTACACAACAACCAATTAAAGGGTCAGCATATCAGGACTATTCTTTCCCATTCACGCTTACACCTTGTCATCACAAAAACGTCCAGTCAGAGGGATAGCATTCCGGGATTATTACATTTTACTTGTACATGTTACAATTGACATATATGAATATAAACATGTAACAAATAATTGTAAATGTAGCCACCATTCAGAAAGTGCTATCCAGGGTCTGAACCAAAAATGGGCTGGCTCCTAAGCTTTCATTCCTGCTTTTTCAAATAAAGATACCAAGAGAACTAAGAAAAAATGATAATAGGAGTAAATTAGAAAGTTGTCTAAAACTGCATGCTCTATCTGAATCATATTTTTTTTTTGCTTAGTATCCCTTTAAAAATATATCTGTTCATGGACGCATACAATCTCATGTTTCTCATGTCACTTATCCCTCCTCTTCAACTCTACCATACACTTTTTTATTTTTTTTATATATTTATTTATCATCTACAGGGTGTTTCTGGATACAAAGTCTCTGCCATACCCAACAGTATACAGTTTATAAATGAAAAAAACAACAATTGAATTCAAGCACATTTGAACAGATATATGTAGAAATAATAACATCACCTTGTCTGTGTTTTTTTAACATTTCACATAAAAAAGAGAAAAAAAAAAGAGAATACATTAATTAAAAATAAGAAAAATAAATATAGGTAAATAATCTTTTAGATACTAAGACCTTATATAAATTTCCTAGTATAAGTAAACATAGTTATCAGTTTCTCATGCTGTGTTAGATTAGGGAAACAAATACATTCAAGGGTTATGAAGGGAAAAACAAAAAAAAGGGATATAAAGACGCCCAACCAACTCCCCTACCACTCTGTCGCCAATGTTCCTTCTTAATATTTTAATACCACGACACTGGAAATATTTCCCTTAAAATTAAGCTTTCAAAATATTCAGACCTATAAAATACTTTTGTTAGTATATATTGCGTCGATATAGGGTAGGACTGAATCGTTTTCAACCATTTATTGTTTATTATGTATATTAGATATATTATATTGTTCGACCATAATCTGTGATTTAATTGCCTCAATGAATAATCTAAAGGAGGGGGGCTTTCTGTTTTTCCAGTTTTCAGAATCAAATTTCGAACAACTAGAATAACAGTATTGATCAAGTCATGGCGCTGTGCATCAGAGGTCAAGAAAAAAATGAATCTTGGCTCAAACAGAAAATGATCCGTTGTGTTCTTATTTAGCCAAAAATTAACTTTCTGCCATAGCTGTCTTAATTTTGGACAGTACCAAAAGCAATGAAGCAAATCCTCTACAGGGAATTACATTTATAATAATAGCCTTGTTGTTCTTGTGACCAACAAGCTAATCTTTTTGGTGAGAAGAAGCTTTAGGTGAGATTCCTTCCAGGAGGAAGAAAGGGGAGCACCACATACCCACTTAATACCTTTACTGATAGTGTCATTATCAATCTCTTCAAAGTACTTAGTCCAGTGTGATATAAACTGCTCCAGGTTTAGCTGACCTTGTTTTGCCAGTAAAATATTATCTAATAATGAAATTGAATGGTTCCCTTGCCTATATAGGTTAATAAAATCACCTACAGTTTCAAAGTGTTCCGACCAAGGTCCCAGCTGTAACTTTTTATGAATAAAATGACGGAGTTGGAGGTATGCGTAGAAACACTTATTAGATAAATTATACTCTGTAGCGATGCTCTCAAACTTTTGCATATTAAGCCCCTCATCGAGGAATTGTACTACCGAAGTTAAACCTTTATCAGCCCACCTATTAAATATCTCATACTGGAACCCAGGTTGAAATTCTGGATGGCCTCTAACTGGTAGGAAGGCTGATATATGAAAATTGATCTTTAACCGGGAACAAAGTTGCTGCCATGCTTTAACCATATAATAGATACTAATTATTATTTTAATATTTCCAGGGAGTTATGCATGAGGACAGTGTAAGATTGCATTAAGAGAAAACGGCTGTATAAGATTTTCCTCCATTTTTGTATTAGTTAGATAGTTAGAAGAGAGAAGCCAGTCCACTCCATGCCGTGCAAGTATGGCAATATTATATGTCCTAATATCAGGGAATGCCAGGCCGCCAAATTCCTTAAGCTGAGAAAATTTTGTTATAGAGAGAATGTCTGTTCTTTTTCCAAAGAAAATCAGCACAAACCCAATTGAAGATCTTAATATCTTTATCCTGTATAAACAACGGTAAATTATTCATAATATATAGAAATTGGGGGGAAAGAATAGATTTAATCAACATTACCTTAGTAGACAGTGAAAGTGGGAGGAGGCTCCAGCGATGCAATTTGGGTATTATATATGAAACAAAAGGTGTATAGTTAAGTTTATACCACATATTAGGATCTTTGTGTAGATTAATTACAAGATATCTGAAACTATCTACTTCTCTAAAGCTATGTTGTATAAAACTGTCCTTATTTATAGAAATCCATAGTATTTGTGATTTTGCAGTATTCACTTTATATCCAGAAATTGCACTAAAAAGATCAAAGATCTTCAAGGCTATTGGGATATTTTTTTTAGTGTTTTTAAAGTATAATAACAGGTCGTCAGCATATAGTGAGAGAACACATATTTACAGACTTATTCCCAACAGTTCTTGCCGAAAATAGACTGCCAAAGGCTCTTTAGCAATGTTAAAAAGAAGAGGAAAAAGAGAGCAGCCTTGTCGAGTCCCTTTCTTTAACTTAAAAAAAGGTGTTTGACTACCATTGACCAGTATAGCAGAGATGGGGAAGTTATATATGGTTTTAATAAAATTTATTAAGTTTCCGAAAAAAACAAAATTAGACATGGCATTATAGAAATGCTGCAAGATTATGGAATCAAAAGCCTTCTCAGCGTTGATTAAAACCATAGCAAAATCCTATTTAAATAATACTTTATCCTTGTGCAACTTATTCCAGAGATGCTCAAGGATCATATAAATCCTACGTATATTTTTAGTAGGCGATCTACCGGTCATAAAACCAGACTGATCTAAGTGTTTAACTTTCTGTAATGGGTTTCTTAATCGATTGGCAATAATAGAGGTAAGTAGTTTGTAGTCTGTATTTAGTAGGGAGATTGGTCTATATGACCCAGGATCTAGCGGATTTTTATCTTTTTTAAGAATAAGGGTGATAATTGACGCTGAGAAGAATTGCGACATTGATTTTTTTTTTTTTGTATAATATTCATTAAATAAACTGGTGAGCATAATGACAATCTCTGACTTAAAGGGACAGTCTACCATAGAATTGTTATTGTTTTAAAAGATAGATAATCCCTTTATTACCCATTCCCCGGTTTTGCATAACCAACACAGTTATATTTATATACTTTCTCCAACATTGGTGTGTCCGGTCCACGGCGTCATCCATTACTTGTGGGAAATGTTCTCCCCCACAGGGAAAGGCAAGGAGAGCACACAGCAAGAGCTGTCCATATAGCTCCCCCTCTGGCTCCGCCCCCCAGTCATTCTCCTTGCCGCTCTGAACAAGTAGCATCTACCACGGGGATGGCGAGGAGTTTGTGGTGTTAGTTGTAGTTTTTTATTCTTCTATCAAGAGTTTGTTATTTTAAAATAGTGCTGGCTTGTACTATTTACTCTATAACAGAAAAGTGATGAAGATTTCTGTTTAAGAGGGCTATGATTTTAGCACAAGTAACTAAAATCCATTACTGTTACCACGCAGGACTGTTGAAACGAGAACTTCAGTTGGGGGTAACAGTTTGCAGACTCATCTGCTTCAGGTATGACTAGTCTCCTTCTAACAACACAGGCTAATGCTAGATGACAGTCATTTTTCCCCTCAGGGGAAACGGTAAGCCATTTTTCTTTCACCTCAGCAAAAAAGATAACAGGCTTCCCCTTTTTGTTTTTTTATGCTGGTAGACACTGTTAGGGGCTATATCGATTGTTTTTTATTACAATATTATACCATTTGAAATATTTTATAAGCTCACATACACTTGGCAACGTTTTTTATTGATCTGGCTTGTTTTAGACACCTAAATCTAGTCAGGAAGGCCCCTTCACTCTAGTGTGCTGAGGGTGGAAGCCTCATTTTGGCACTTCAGCTGCGCAGTTGAATTTCAAGGCAGTGCATGCAGATTCATGTGAGAGGGTCCTGTGGCTCAGAAAGTGACTCCAAAAGGCTTTTTTCTGTGAATGGTGACCCCTAAGGAAGGTAAAAAGCTGCAGCAAGGCTGTAGCTGGGATTGTGGTGTATAAAAACGGTTAAATCCAACAATTTGCTTGTTTTAAGAGCTAGAGTCTCCATATTTGCTGTGCAATACTTTCTAAGCATTAAGACACTGGGGTCCAAATTTCAGAAAAATCGGATATTGCCTTCATAGTTTTTTGAACATTCAGAAATAAATGTGTCATTTTATTATTTAAAGAGACAGTAACGTTTTTGTTTAAAATCGTTTTTATTGCATTGTTTGCCTGCCTAAATCTGTTTAACATGTCTGTTCCATCAGATAACCAATGTTCTGTGTGTATAGAGACAAATGTGGTTCCCCCTTCGAGTGTTTGTGATAATTGCGCCATAGCGTCCAAACAAAATCAGGACAGCTCTGTTATTTTTCATAATGTTGCCCAAGATGATTTATCTAATGAAGGTAGTGGGGATAGCTCTACATCCTCTCCTTCTGTGTCTACACCAGCTTTGCCCGCGCAGGCGACACCTAGCGCGCCAGTGTTTATTTCTATGCAACAATTATCAGCAGTAGTGGATAATTCTATAGCAAATCTTTTATCCAAACTGCCAGCTTTTCAGAGAAAGCGTGATTGTTCAGTTTTAAATACAGATTAAAAGGATGAACAATCAGACGCTGACGATGCCTTACCTATTTTACCCTCACATCAATCGGAATTGGCTGTGAGGGAAGGGCTGTCTGAGGGTGAAATTTCAGACTCAGGAAAAATTTCTCAACAGGCAGAACCTGATCTAGTGGCATTTAAGTTTAAGCTAGAACATCTCCGCGCTTTGCTTAAGAAGGTATTAGCTACTCTGGATGACTGTGATTCCATGGTAGTACCAGAGAAGTTGTGCAAATTGGACAAATTTTTAGAGGTCCCAGTGCACGACAAAGCTTTTCCAATATCTAAGAGGGTAGCGAACATAGTGGAAAAAGAGTGGGAGAAGCCAGGTGTACCCTTTGCCCCACCTCCTATATTTAAGAAAATGTTTCCCATAGTAGACCCTAGAAGGGACGCATGGCAAACGGTCCCGAAGGTTGAGGGAGCTGTTTCAACACTAGCGAAGCGCACAACTATTCCTATAGAGGACAGCTGCGTTTTCAAAGATCCTATGGATAAAAAATTGGAAGGATTGCTTAAAAAACAATCCAGCAGGGTCAATTTTTGACTACCGTGGATCTAAAGGATGCGTATCTGCATATCCCAATCCACAAATCTCATCATCAGTTCCTGAGGTTCGCCTTTCTGGACAAACATTACCAGTTTGTGGCTCTTCCATTCGGTTTAGCCACCGCTCCCAGAATTTTCACAAAGGTGCTAGGGTCCCTTCTAGCGGTCCTAAGACCGAGGGGCATCGCTGTAGCACCTTATCTAGACGACATCCTAATCCAAGCGTCGTCTCTTTCCAAAGCGAGGGCTCATACAGACATTGTGTTGGCTTTTCTCAGATTTCACGGGTGGAAGGTGAACATAGAAAAAAGTTCACTGTCACCGTCCACAAGGGTTCCTTTTCTGGGAACAATAATAGATTCTGTGGAAATGAAGATCTTTCTCACAGACGTCAGAAAGACAAAGCTTCTAAACGCTTGTCGAGTTCTTCACTCTATTCCTCAACCCTCCATAGCTCAATGCATGGAAGTAATAGGACTAATGGTCGCAGCAATGGATGTGGTTCCTTTTGCTCGAATTCATCTAAGACCATTACAGCTGTGCATGCTCAATCAGTGGAATGGGGACTATACAGACTTGTCTCCCCAAATTCAAGTAGACCAGGTAACCAGGGACTCACTTCTCTGGTGGTTGACCCAGGATCACCTGTCTCAGGGAATGAGTTTCCGCAGACCGGAGTGGGTCATCGTCACGACCGACGCCAGCCTCTTGGGGTGGGGCGCGGTCTGGGACTCTCTGAAAGCTCAGGGCCTATGGTCGCGGGAAGAGTTGCTTCTCCCGATAAACATTTTGGAACTAAGAGCTATATTCAATGCGCTCCTGGCTTGGCCTCAGCTAGCGGAAGCCAGGTTCATAAGATTTCAGTCGGACAACATAACGACTGTTGCGTACATCAATCATCAGGGGGGAACAAAGAGTTCCCTAGCGATGAAGGAAGTAACCAAGATAATCCAATGGGCAGAGAATCACTACTGCCATCTATCTGCTATTCACATCCCAGGAGTAGACAACTGGGAGGCGGACTATTTGAGTCGTCAGACTTTCCATCCGGGGGAGTGGGAACTCCAGCCGGAGGTCTTTGCTCAGTTAACCCAATTATGGGGCATTCCAGACATGGATCTAATGGCGTCCCGTCAGAACTTCAAGATTCCTTGCTACGGGTCCAGATCCAGGGATCCCAAGGCGACTCTAGTGGATGCATTAGTGGCGCCTTGGTCGTTCAACCTAGCATATGTGTTTCCACCGTTTCCTCTCCTCCCCAGGCTCATAGCCAGGATCAAACAGGAGAAGGCCTCAGTGATTCTGATAGCTCCTGCGTGGCCACGCAGGACTTGGTATGCAGACCTGGTGAATATGTCATTGGCTCCACCATGGAAGCTACCTTTGAGACAGGACCTTCTAGTACAAGGTCCATTCGAACATCCCAATCTAGTTTCTCTGCAGCTGACTGCTTGGAAATTGAACGCTTGATTTTATCCAAGCGTGGGTTTTCAAATTCTGTGATTGATACTCTGGTCCAAGCCAGAAAACCTGTGACTAGAAAGATTTACCATAAAATATGGAAAAAATATATCTGTTGGTGTGAATCCAAAGGATTCTCCTGGAGTCAGATTAAAATTCCAAAGATTCTCTCCTTTCTCCAAGAAGGTTTGGATAAAGGATTGTCAGCTAGTTCTCTAAAAGGACAGATTTCTGCATTATCCGTCTTGTTGCACAAACGACTGGCAGCTTTGCCAGATGTACAAGCTTTTGTTCAGGCTTTGGTTAGAATCAAGCCTATTTACAGACCCATGACTCCTCCTTGGAGTCTAAATTTAGTTCTTTCAGTTCTTCAAGGGGTTCCGTTTGAACCTTTACATTCCATAGATATTAAGTTACTATCTTGGAAAGTTCTGTTTTTTGGTTGCTATTTCTTCTGCTAGAAGAGTTTCTGAATTATCTGCTTTGCAGTGTGATCCACCCTATCTGGTGTTCCATTCAGATAAGGTTGTTTTGCGTACTAAGCCTGGTTTTCTTCCAAAAGTTGTTTCCAACAAGAACATCAACCAGGAAATAGTTGTTCCTTCTTTGTGTCCGAATCCAGTTTCAAAGAAGGAACGTTTATTACACAATTTAGATGTTGTTCGTGCTTTAAAGTTCTATTTAGAAGCAACAAAAGATTTTAGACAAACCTCATCCTTGTTTGTCGTTTACTCTGGTAAGAGGAGAGGTCCAAAAGCTACTGCTACCTCTCTCTCTTTCTGGCTGAAAAGCATTATCCGCTTGGCTTATGACACTGCCGGACGGCAGCCTCCTGACCGTATCACAGCTCACTCTACTAGGGCTGTGGCTTCCACATGGGCCTACAAGAATGAGGCTTCTGTTGACCAGATATGTAAGGCAGCGACTTGGTCTTCTCTGCACACTTTTGCCAAATTCTACAAATTTGATACTTTCGCTTCTTCGGAGGCTATTTTTGGGAGAAAGGTTTTGCAAGCAGTGGTGCCTTCCGTTTAGGTAACCCGATTTGCTCCCTCCCTTCATCCGTGTCCTAAAGCTTTGGTATTGGTTCCCACAAGTAATGGATGACGCCGTGGACCGGACACACCAATGTTGGAGAAAACAGAATTTATGCTTACCTGATAAATTACTTTCTCCAACGGTGTGTCCGGTCCACGGCCCGCCCTGGTTTTTTTAATCAGGTTGAAAAATTTTTCTTTATACACTACAGTCACCACGGCACCCTATAGTTTCTCCTTTTCCTCCTAACCGTCGGTCGAATGACTGGGGGGCGGAGCCAGAGGGGGAGCTATATGGACAGCTCTTGCTGTGTGCTCTCCTTGCCTTTCCCTGTGGGGGAGAACATTTCCCACAAGTAATGGATGACGCCGTGGACCGGACACACCGTTGGAGAAAGTAATTTATCAGGTAAGCATAAATTCTGTTTTTTACCTCTGTGATTACTGTGTATCTAGGAACCTTCTTCCAGCCCCCTGATCACATGACTGTGACTGTTTAGTATCTATTGTCTTAAATATAGCATTGTTTTTTGCTAGATCTTAAATAACCCCCTGTGCCTGAACACAGTGTTATCTATATGGCCCATGTGTACTTTCTGTCTTTTTGTGTTGAAAAGAGATTTAAAAAGCCTGTGATAAGAGGCAGCACTCAAAGGCTTAGAAATTAGCATATGAGCCTACCTATGTTTAGTTTAAACTAAGAATACCAAGAGAAAAAAGAAAATTTGATGATACAAGTAAATTGGAAAGTTGATTAAAATTAAAAGTCCTATCTGAATAATGAAAGTTAATTTATACTAGACTGTCCCTTTAAGTAATCTATAAAACTCAACAGGTAGTTGGTCCAGACCTGGGGCCTTACTGAGTTTAGTTTCCTCTATAGCCTTCAGGACTTCATCTGGCTTTATAGGTGTGTTAATTAGCTCAACCTGCTCCGGTGAAACTACAGGGCAGGTAATTTTATTAGTCGAATTACTCTCTGGGTCGATTGCTTTAGATGCATATATGTTTTGATAGAAGTTAAGAAAAATATTTTTTATATTGGTAAGTTGTGTGTAGTTCTTATCGCCAATAACAATATGTTCAATAATATTATTCTTTTTCCTAACCCTATCAAGTCTGGCTAAATATTTAGCAGACTTACCATATCGACCAGTATACAGAGCATTCATTCTGATCTCTTCACTTGACATTTTAGAATTTAAGAAGAGATCTCTATCCTGTCTGGCTATTTTATACTTATCCCTATATTTTGTAAGCGGTATGTTTATGTATTTTCTATAGGCCATGGTAACTGTGTTTGCCAACTGTAATTCACGTGCTCTGAGTTTCTTTTTGGCAATAATCATATAAGCTTTTATCTCGCCTCTAAAATACGCCTTCGCGGCATCCCAGAAAATTTCTGGTTTAACTGCATATAGGTAGTTATCCGCGCTATATTCCTGCCACTTGTGTCTTAGCCAGTTTTGAAATGGTATATTGTTTATTAAGTGTTTTGGGAAATAGAAATTGCTTACTGCATCCATCAGAGGAGATCGAGGTTCAAACTCCAATGAAATTATAGCATGATCCGTCAAAACAGTATCATTTATCTGGGCTCTAATTCCGACTTTAAGAAGAGGACTGGAAACTTTAAAAAAAATTGATCCTAGAAAAGAATCTATGTGACCTGGATTCGCACGTATAAGATTTGATATCTGGGTGTTGAATACCCCATATATCATGTAATTTTACATTTTTACATATTTGAAAAAAGAGTTTTTATTTTTGGGGAGTTGGAGAGCTCTGCCTGGGTGAAAATCTACTAAGTGAGAGTATAGGGGTTAAATTGAAATCTCCTGCAAGGATTATGTTCTGATCTAAATTTGGGGAGAGTTTGACAATGATAGTACCCCAGAAAGTCTGATCAAAACTGTTAGGACCGTATATATTACAGAATATATAATTAACACTAAAGATCTTAGCATGCAAAATTATCCATCTATCATTTGGGTCTGTTTGTATATTCTGAATATTATAATTTAAATCTTTGTTAAATAAAAAGGCAACCCCTTTCTTCCTCCTGGAAAAATCTGAAGCAATAACGTGACCGACCCATTTACATTTAAATTTCTCTACTTCTACCTTTTTTAAGTGTGTCTCCTGTAATAAAACAAAATCTGGTTTATATTTAGCGAGTTGTTTAATTATTAATTTTCTTTTAATGGGTGATGTTACCCCGCCTATATTCCATGAAAGACAATCCTATCTTTCCCCATATAGGTTTATTAATTTTTGAGGGACCATAAGACATAAAGAAAATATTTTAGAGGAAGTGGGGAGAGGCATGGGGTACAAGGAGGGGAGAAAAAAAAAAAGGGAAGGGAGATTTAATCATATCTAGCATTAATCTAACAACAGCGTTTGTGAGAAAAACACCATCAAAAATATTCACAGTTTTAACCTTTATATATTTCCAAATCTAATTACTAAAACATTTTAGCTTTGGAGTCTCCTGTAAAGCTAATATTTTACATTTACCTAAAAACTACATTAAAATACAAAATACAAAAACCCATAACACTCGGATGTTTGGAGCTTAATTTGTAATTACCTGCGTTTCTATCAGAGTACTTTCTTACTTTTACAAAATTCCCTAGCTTCTATCTAGGGCTATTACCATCTTGTTCCTCTATTATCACTTTGGCAGGATATTGAACTAGAGAAAGAGATTAAATCTGGATAATCTCCGTTAACTGGAAGGCCTATGATTTTAAGATTATTTCGCCGCGAGCAGTCTTCTAGCTCATGGACTTTTTCTTGCAACATTTTCAGCGTTTTACTATGATCGTCTATATTTTGTTCTTGTTTATACAATATATTCTCTTTTCCTGACACTCTATTTTCGACTTCTGTAAAAATTGTCTTAGCTCTGCCATTAAACTTGTCATTTGAGTTTTTAACAATTCAAATTGTGGTAAAAAAATGTCAGTTGTCAAACATCTGGGTTACTAATGACTGTATATAAATTTTATGTAGCATTGACTCATTTGAGTTATCTAAATGTACATCAGAGGACCGCGTTTTTTTATCTTTTTGTTTAGCAGGCATAGTCGGAGAGTAAACTTTAGTATTAGGGATATATTTATAAATGTGCACTTATCATAACATTTTTTTTTTCTATTTTCAATTTTTCTACTTCTTTTTTTTTTTTTGGTTGTTCTTTTTTTTATTATTTTTTATTCTAAATACGTGTCCCAGTGCTAATCCTATATAATAAAAGGCCAAGTGTGTTTGTCCGAAGCTGTCATGCACAGTAGAGACAGCACGAGGACAAACACACCTGGCCTTTGAGTCCCTAGCTCAGAGCTTTCCAAACTTTTCATGTTGGTGACACACTTTTTAGACCTACATAATTTCGCGACACAGTAATTAAGTTGTACTGGCAAACAGGAGGTTAAACTAACTTGTTTTAAGAGATACGGACACATACATAAATGATATAATAACGAAATGTATTTACAAGTAACAGTATGTATGTGCAAGAATTAAAAAAAGTTTAATAACCAATAGCTACTTACTATTTTAATGGGCTGCATGAGGTTGATGGGATGAACACAATTTCTGAATATTTGGTGGAATATTAGATAAAGACACTCGCATTTCATCATCAAGCATTTTTAAGCTTCCACTTTCTATCCATATATCAAGAGCAGCAATGCATTACTGGGAGCTAGCTGCAAAAAAAACCCCAATGACTTCAGACTTTAGCTTAGCATTTAAGCTGCCGCCCTCAGAGCTCGGTGAGTCTGATTGACTACTGCCCGTGCTGCAAACACACTGCTGTCACACTCACTGACTACACGTGCAGTCAGGAGCCAATTAAGGAGACTACACGTGCAGTCAGGAGCCAATGTGCCGCCAAAGCCGCCAATGGGAATAGTTTCAGTTCCCACTGAACTGCACCAATAGGTTAAGATGATCTGTGACCCATAGGTATCAATCACGAGTCAACCATGTGATATGCGTAACAGGCAGGCGGAAAGTCAGAAACAAAAAAATAAATTAAATTTAAAAAAAATTTGTGCTGAAGCAGGGACACACCTACACACTGCTGCCGACACACTAGTGTGTCCCGACACACAGTTTGGAAAGCACTGCCCTAGCTGATCTGTGGCAGAAGTGGGTGTGAGCGGGGGCGTGGCTGGTGTGGTCGGGCGTGAATTGCCGTGAAGGGGGCGTGGCTGCGTGATAGAAGGGAGAGATAGAGAGGGAAGAGAGATAGAGAGGGGAAGGGAGAGAGAGGAGGGGAGAGAGCTCAAAAGAGAGGGGGGAGAGAGAACAGGAGAGAGTGAATAGAGAGAGCAAAAGAGGGGGTATAGAGAGAGAGAGAGAGAGAGAGAGAGAGAGAGAGAGAGAGAGAGAGAGAGAGAGAGAGAGAGAGAGAGACAGCAAAAGAGAGAAGGGGAGAGAGACAGCAAAAGAGAGGGGGAGAGAGAGACAGCAAAAGAGAGAGAGGGAGAGAGAGCAAAAGAGAGGGGGGAGAGAGACAGCAAAAGAGAGGGGGGAGAGAGACAGCAAAAGAGAGAGGGGACGAGAGACAGCAAAAGAGAGGGGGGAGAAAGACAGTAAAAGAGAGGGGGAGAGAGACAGCAAAAGAGAGAGGGGAAGAGAGACAGCAAAAGAGAGAGGGGAGAGAGACAGCAAAAGAGAGGGGAGAGAGAGACAGCAAAAGAGAGAGGGGGAGAGAGACAGCAAAAGAGAGAGGGGGAGAGAGACAGCAAAAGAGAGGGGGGAGAGAGACAGCAAAAGAGAGGGGGAGAGAGACAGCAAAAGAGAGAGGAGAAGAGAGACAACAAAAGAGAGGGGGGAGAGAGGCAGCAAAAGAGAGGGGGAGGAGAGAGACAGCAAAAGAGAGAGGGGAAGAGAGACAGCAAAAGAGAGGGGAGAGAGAGACAGCAAAAGAGAGAGGGGAGAGAGACAGCAAAAGAGAGAGGGGAGAGAGACAGCAAAAGAGAGGGGGGAGAGAGACAGCAAAAGAAAGGGGAGAGAGACAGCAAAAGAGAGGGGGGAGAGAGACAGCAAAAAAAAGGGGGGAGAGAGACAGCAAAAGATAGAGGGGGGGAGAGACAGCAAAAGAGAGGGGGAGAGAGACAGAAAAAGAGAAAGGGGGAGAGAGACAGCAAAATAGAGGGGGGAGAGAGACAGCAAAAGAGAGGGGAGGGGGAGAGAGACAGCAAAAGAGAGGGGGAGATAGACAGCAAAAGAGAGAGGGGGAGAGAGACAGCAAAAGAGAGAGGGGGGAGAGAGACAGCAAAAGAGAGGGGGGAGAGAGACAGCAAAAGAGAGAGGGGGAGAGAGACAGCAAAAGAGAGGGGGGAGAGAGCGCAAAAGAGAGGGGGGAGAGAGAGCGCAAAAGAGAGGGGGAAGAGAGAGCACAAAAGAGGGGGTAGAGAGAGAGCGCAAAAGAGAGGGGGAGAGAGCGCAAAAGAGAGGGGTGGAGAGAGAGCGCAAAAGAGAGGTGGAGAGAGAGCGCAAAAGAGAGGGGAGAGAGAGAGCACAAAAGAGAGGGGAGGGAGAGAGCACAAAAGAGAGGGGGAGAGAGCACAAAAGAGGGAGGAGAGAGAGCACAAAAGATAGGGGAGAGAGGGGGGAGAGCGCAAAAGAGATGGGGGAGAGAGAGAGTGCAAAAGAGAGGAGGAGAGAGACAGCAAAAGAGAGGGGGGAGAGAGACAGCAAAAGAGAGAGGGGACGAGAGACAGCAAAAGAGAGGGGGGAGAAAGACAGTAAAAGAGAGGGGGAGAGAGACAGCAAAAGAGAGAGGGGAAGAGAGACAGCAAAAGAGAGAGGGGAGAGAGACAGCAAAAGAGAGGGGAGAGAGAGACAGCAAAAGAGAGAGGGGGAGAGAGACAGCAAAAGAGAGAGGGGGAGAGAGACAGCAAAAGAGAGGGGGAGAGAGACAGCAAAAGAGAGGGGGAGAGAGAGACAGCAAAAGAGAGAGGAGAAGAGAGACAACAAAAGAGAGGGGGGAGAGAGGCAGCAAAAGAGAGGGGGAGGAGAGAGACAGCAAAAGAGAGAGGGGAAGAGAGACAGCAAAAGAGAGGGGAGAGAGAGACAGCAAAAGAGAGAGGGGAGAGAGACAGCAAAAGAGAGAGGGGAGAGAGACCGCAAAAGAGAGGGGGGAGAGAGACAGCAAAAGAAAGGGGGAGAGAGACAGCAAAAGAGAGGGGGGAGAGAGACAGCAAAAAAAAGGGGGGAGAGAGACAGCAAAAGATAGAGGGGGGGAGAGACAGCAAAAGAGAGGGGGGAGAGAGACAGAAAAAGAGAAAGGGGGAGAGAGACAGCAAAAGAGAGGGGGGAGAGAGACAGCAAAAGAGAGGGGGGAGAGAGACAGCAAAAGAGAGGGGAAAGAGAGAGAGCAAAAGAGAGAGGGAGAGAGACAGCAAAAGAGAGGGGGGAGATAGACAGCAAAATAGAGAGGGGGAGAGAGACAGCAAAAGAGAGAGGGGGAGAGAGACAGCAAAAGAGAGAGGGGGAGAGAGACAGCAAAAGAGAGGGGGGAGAGAGCGCAAAAGAGAGGGGGGAGAGAGAGCGCAAAAGAGAGGGGGAAGAGAGAGCACAGAAGAGGGGTAGAGAGAGAGCGCAAAAGAGAGGGGGGAGAGAGAGCGCAAAAGAGAGGGGTGGAGAGAGAGAGCAAAAGAGAGGTGGAGAGAGAGCGCAAAAGAGAGGGGAGAGAGAGAGCACAAAAGAGAGGGGAGGGAGAGAGCACAAAAGAGAGGGGGAGAGAGCACAAAAGAGGGGGAGAGAGAGCACAAAAGATAGGGGAGAGAGGGGGGAGAGCGCAAAAGAGATGGGGGAGAGAGAGAGTGCAAAAGAGATGGGGGAGAGAGAGAGTGCAAAAGAGAGGGGGAGAGAGACAGCAAAAGAAAGGGGGAGAGAGACAGCAAAAGATAGAGGGGGAGAGAGACAGCAAAAGAGAGGTGGGAGAGAGACAGAAAAAGAGAGAGGGGGAGAGAGACAGCAAAAGAGAGGGGGAGAGAGACATCAAAAGAGAGGGGGGAGAGAGACAGCAAAAGAGAGAGGGGAAGAGAGAGAGCAAAAGAGAGGGGGAGAGAGACAGCAAAAGAGAGGGGGAGAGAGACAGCAAAAGAGAGGGGGGGAGAGACAGCAAAAGAGAGAGGGGGAGAGAGACAGCAAAAGAGAGAGGGGGAGAGAAAGCAAAAGAGAGTGGGGAGAGAGACAGCAAAAGAGAGAGGGGGAGATAGACAGCAAAAGAGAGGGGGGAGAGCGCAAAAGAGAGGGGGAGAGAGAGCGCAAAAGAGAGGGGGGAAGAGAGACAGCAAAAGAGAGAGGGGGAGAGAGACAGCAAAAGAGAAAGGGGAAGAGAGACAGCAAAAGAGAGGGGGGATAGAGACAGCAAAAGAGAGGGGGGAGAGAGACAGCAAAAGAGAGGGGGGAGAGAGACAGCAAAAGAGAGGGGGAGAGAGACAGCAAAAGAGAGAGGAGAAGAGAGACAACAAAAGAGAGGGGGGAGAGAGGCAGCAAAAGAGAGGGGGAGGAGAGAGACAGCAAAAGAGAGAGGGGAAGAGAGACAGCAAAAGAGAGGGGAGAGAGAGACAGCAAAAGAGAGAGGGGAGAGAGACAGCAAAAGAGAGAGGGGAGAGAGACAGCAAAAGAGAGGGGGGGAGAGAGACAGCAAAAGAAAGGGGAGAGAGACAGCAAAAGAGAGGGGGGAGAGAGACAGCAAAAAAAAGGAGGGAGAGAGACAGCAAAAGATAGAGGGGGGGAGAGACAGCAAAAGAGAGGGGGAGAGAGACAGAAAAAGAGAAAGGGGGAGAGAGACAGCAAAAGAGAGGGGGGAGAGAGACAGCAAAAGAGAGGGGAAAGAGAGAGAGCAAAAGAGAGGGGGAGAGAGACAGCAAAAGAGAGGGGGAGATAGACAGCAAAAGAGAGAGGGGGAGAGAGACAGCAAAAGAGAGAGGGGGGAGAGAGACAGCAAAAGAGAGGGGGGAGAGAGACAGCAAAAGAGAGAGGGGGAGAGAGACAGCAAAAGAGAGGGGGGAGAGAGCGCAAAAGAGAGGGGGGAGAGAGAGCGCAAAAGAGAGGGGGAAGAGAGAGCACAAAAGAGGGGGTAGAGAGAGAGCGCAAAAGAGAGGGGGGAGAGAGAGCGCAAAAGAGAGGGGTGGAGAGAGAGCACAAAAGAGAGGTGGAGAGAGAGCGCAAAAGAGAGGGGAGAGAGAGAGCACAAAAGAGAGGGGAGGGAGAGAGCACAAAAGAGAGGGGGAGAGAGCACAAAAGAGGGGGGAGAGAGAGCACAAAAGATAGGGGAGAGAGGGGGGAGAGCGCAAAAGAGATGGGGGAGAGAGAGAGTGCAAAAGAGATGGGGGAGAGAGAGAGTGCAAAAGAGAGGGGGAGAGAGACAGCAAAAGAGAGGGGGGGAGAGAGACAGCAAAAGAGAGGGGGGAGAGAGACAGCAAAAGAGAGAGGGGACGAGAGACAGCAAAAAAGAGGGGGGAGAAAGACAGTAAAAGAGAGGGGGGAGAGAGACAGCAAAAGAGAGAGGGGAAGAGAGACAGCAAAAGAGAGAGGGGAGAGAGACAGCAAAAGAGAGGGGAGAGAGAGACAGCAAAAGAGAGAGGGGGAGAGAGACAGCAAAAGAGAGAGGGGGAGAGAGACAGCAAAAGAGAGGGGGGAGAGAGACAGCAAAAGAGAGGGGGAGAGAGAGACAGCAAAAGAGAGAGGAGAAGAGAGACAACAAAAGAGAGGGGGAGAGAGGCAGCAAAAGAGAGGGGGAGGAGAGAGACAGCAAAAGAGAGAGGGGAAGAGAGACAGCAAAAGAGAGGGGAGAGAGAGACAGCAAAAGAGAGAGGGGAGAGAGACAGCAAAAGAGAGAGGGGAGAGAGACAGCAAAAGAGAGGGGGGAGAGAGACAGCAAAAGAGAGGGGGAGAGAGACAGCAAAAGAGAGGGGGGAGAGAGACAGCAAAAAAAGGGGGGAGAGAGACAGCAAAAGATAGAGGGGGGGAGAGACAGCAAAAGAGAGGGGGGAGAGAGACAGAAAAAGAGAAAGGGGGAGAGAGACAGCAAAAGAGAGGGGGGAGAGAGACAGCAAAAGAGAGGGGGGAGAGAGACAGCAAAAGAGAGGGGAAAGAGAGAGAGCAAAAGAGAGGGTGACAGAGACAGCAAAAGAGAGGGGGGAGATAGACAGCAAAAGAGAGAGGGGGAGAGAGACAGCAAAAGAGAGAGGGGGAGAGAGACAGCAAAAGAGAGGGGGGAGAGAGACAGCAAAAGAGAGAGGGGGAGAGAGACAGCAAAAGAGAGGGGGGAGAGAGCGCAAAAGAGAGGGGGGAGAGAGAGCGCAAAAGAGAGGGGGAAGAGAGAGCACAGAAGAGGGGTAGAGAGAGAGCGCAAAAGAGAGGGGTGGAGAGAGAGCGCAAAAGAGAGGTGGAGAGAGAGCGCAAAAGAGAGGGGAGAGAGAGAGCACAAAAGAGAGGGGAGGGAGAGAGCACAAAAGAGAGGGGGATAGAGCACAAAAGAGGGGGAGAGAGAGCACAAAAGATAGGGGAGAGAGGGGGGAGAGCGCAAAAGAGATGGGGGAGAGAGAGAGTGCAAAAGAGATGGGGGAGAGAGAGAGTGCAAAAGAGAGGGGGAGAGAGACAGCAAAAGAAAGGGGGGAGAGAGACAGCAAAAGATAGAGGGGGAGAGAGACAGCAAAAGAGAGGTGGGAGAGAGACAGAAAAAGAGAGAGGGGGAGAGAGACAGCAAAAGAGAGGGGGAGAGAGACAGCAAAAGAGAGGGGGGAGAGAGACAGCAAAAGAGAGAGGGGAAGAGAGAGAGCAAAAGAGAGGGGGAGAGAGACAGCAAAAGAGAGGGGGGGAGGGACAGCAAAAGAGAGAGTGGGAGAGAGACAGCAAAAGAGAGAGGGGGAGAGACAGCAAAAGAGAGTGGGGAGAGAGACAGCAAAAGAGAGAGGGGGAGATAGACAGCAAAAGAGAGGGGGGAGAGCGCAAAAGAGAGGGGGAGAGAGAGCGCAAAAGAGAGGGGGGAAGAGAGACAGCAAAAGAGAGAGGGGGAGAGAGACAGCAAAAGAGAAAGGGGAAGAGAGACAGCAAAAGAGAGGGGGGATAGAGACAGCAAAAGAGAGGGGGGAGAGAGACAGCAAAAGAGAGAGGGGAGAGAGACGGCAAAAGAGAGAGGGGAAGAGAGACAGCAAAAGAGAGGGGGAGAGAGACAGCAAAAGAGAGGGAAGAGACAGCAAAAGAGAGAGGGGGAGAGAGACAGCAAAAGAGAAATGGGGAGAGAGACAGCAAAAGAGAGGGGGAGAGAGACAGCAAAAGAGAGGGGGGAGAGAGACAGCAAAAGAGAGAGGGGAAGAGAGACAGCAAAAGAGAGGGGGGAGAGAGACAGCAAAAGAGAGGGGGGGAGAGACAGCAAAAGAGAAAGGGGAAGAGAGACAGCAAAAGAGAGGGGGGATAGAGACAGCAAAAGAGAGGGGGGATAGAGACAGCAAAAGAGAGAGGGGAGAGAGACAGCAAAAGAGAGAGGGGAAGAGAGACAGCAAAAGAGAGGGGGGAGAGACAGCAAAAGAGAGGGAAGAGACAGCAAAAGAGAGAGGGGGAGAGAGACAGCAAAAGAGAAAGGGGGAGAGAGACAGCAAAAGAGAGGGGGAGAGAGACAGCAAAAGAGAGGGGGGAGAGAGACAGCAAAAGAGAGAGGGGAAGAGAGACAGCAAAAGAGAGGGGGGAGAGAGACAGCAAAAGAGAGGGGGGAGAGACAGCAAAAGAGAGAGGGGAAGAGAGACAGCAAAAGAGAGGAGAGAGAGACAGCAAAAGAGAGGGGAGGGAGAGACAGCAAAAGAGAGAGGAGGAGAGAGACAGCAAAAGAGAGAGGGGAGAGAGACAGCAAAAGAGAGGGGGAGAGAGACAGCAAAAGAAAGGGGGGAGAGAGACAGCAAAAGAGAGGGGGGGAGAGACAGCAAAAGATAGAGGGGGAGAGAGACAGCAAAAGAGAGGGGGAGAGAGACAGAAAAAGAGAGAGGGGGAGAGAGACAGCAAAAGAGAGGGGGGAGAGACAGCAAAAGAGAGGGGGGAGAGAGACAGCAAAAGAGAGAGGGAAAGAGAGAGAGCAAAAGAGAGGGGGAGAGAGACAGAAAAAGAGAGGGGGAGAGAGACAGCAAAAGAGAGGGGGAGAGAGACAGCAAAAGAGAGAGGGGGAGAGAGACAGCAAAAGAGAGGGGGAGAGAGCGCAAAAGAGAGGGGGAAGAGAGAGCGCAAAAGAGGGGGGAGAGAGCGCAAAAGAGAGGGGGGAGAGAGAGCGCAAAAGAGAGGGGGAGAGAGAGCACAAAAGAGAGGGGAGAAAGAGAGCACAAAAGAGAGGGGAGAGAGAGAGCACAAAAGAGAGGGGGAGAGAGAGAGCACAAAAGAGAGGGGGAGAGAGAGAGCGCAAAAGAGAGGGGGGAGAGAGAGCGCAAAAGATAGGGGAGAGAGGGGGGAGAGCGCAAAAGAGATGGGCGGAGAGAGAGAGCGCTAAAGAGATGGGGGGGAGAGAGAGAATGCAAAAGAGAGGGAGAGAGAGACAGCAAAAGAAATGGGGGAGAGAGACCGCAAAAGAGATGGGGGAGAGAGAGAGTGCAAAAGAGATGGGGGAGAGAGAGAGTGCAAAAAAGAGGGGGAGAGAGACAGCAAAAGAAAGGGGGGAGAGAGACAGCAAAAGATAGAGGAGGAGAGAGACAGCAAAAGAGAGGTGGGAGAGAGACAGAAAAGAGAAAGGGGGAGAGAGACAGCAAAAGAGAGGGGGGAGAGAGACAGCAAAAGAGAGGGGGAAAGAGACAGCAAAAGAGAGAGGGGAAGAGAGAGAGCAAAAGAGAGGGGGAGAGAGACAGCAAAAGAGAGGGGGGAGAGAGACAGCAAAAGAGAGAGGGTGGAGAGAGACAGCAAAAGAGAGAGGGGGAGAGAGACAGCAAAAGAGAGGGGGAGAGAGACAGAAAAAGAGAGAGGGGGAGAGAGACAGCAAAAGAGAGGGGGGAGAGCACAAAAGAGAGGGGGGAGAGAGAGTGCAAAAGAGAGGGGGAAGAGAGAGTGCAAAAGAGGGGGGAGAGAGAGAGCACAAAAGAGAGGGGGGAGAGAGAGCGCAAAAGAGAGGGGTGGAGAGAGAGTGCAAAAGAGAGGGGGAGAGAGAGCGCAAAAGAGAGGGGAGAGAGCACAAAAGAGAAGGTAGAGAGAGAGCACAAAAGAGAGGGGGAGAGAGAGAGCGCAAAAGAGAGGGGAGAGAGGGGGAGAGCGCAAAAGAGATGGGGGAGAGAGAGAGAGCGCAAAAGAGATGGGGGAGAGAGAGAGCGCAAAAGAGATGGGGGAGAGAGAGAGCGCAAAAGAGAGGGGGAGAAAGAGAGCAGAAAAGAGAGGAGTGAGAGTGCAAAAGAGAGGGGGAGAGAGAGAGCACAAAAGAGAGGGGGAGAGAGAGCGCAAAAGAGAGGGGGAGAGAGCGCAAAAGAGGGGGGGAGAGAGATAGCTCAAAAGAGAGGGGGGAGAGAGAGCGCAAAAGAGAGGGGGGACAGAGAGAGTGCAAAAGAGAGGGGGATAGAGCGCAAAAGAAAGGGGGGAGAGAGAGAGCTCAAAAGAGAGGGGGAGAGAGAAAGCTCAAAAGAGAGGGGGAGAGAGAGAGCAAAAGAGAGGGGGAGAGAGAGAGAGCAAAAGAGAGGGGGAGGGAGAGAGCACAAGGGGTCGGACCACTGTACTGCAAAAAATGGCCCGTGTGAACGGACTTTAGGACTAGTAATATATATAAAAAAAAACTGAACTCTGAATACAGGGGGGCAGAGGTGACCCCTTAAACTCTTACTTCACCTAATATATGTGTTTGTGCAGTGTACCTATCATCTAATTCCGCCTATACTCAATTTATATTATGTGTGTTTTTCTTTATTTTTTACTACCGTTTATAATTCACATAAAACTTTTAAATATTGTACTTTGCAGTTTTATATGTAATGCCATATTGCTGCATAATATATTGGCACTTTATAAATAAATGATAATAAAATAACATTAATCATTTTTGTCACAACATGTGCATGTTTTTGAGTCTACCTCAGTATGGAAAGGAGATAAGTTTTAACTTAGTATACTAAGATAAAGAGGTACGTTTGAAAATTCTGTCTGAATGATGAAAGTATAATTTTGACTTAAAGGGACATAAAACCCAAAGTATTTCTTTTATGACAGAGCGCACAATTTTAAACAACTTTTCAATTAACTTCTGTTATCAAATGTTCTTAATTTTCTTGTTATCCTTTGTTGAAAAACAAGGATGTAAGCTCAACGGTCTGCATGTGTCTGCATCACTAGTTTGGAACAATGTTATACATTAGCAAAAGCCCTACATGATGGCAGCACTATTTGGCGTCTTGTAGTGCATAAGGGATGTGCACGCTACTCACCTAGGCATCCCTTTAACAAAGAATAACATGACAATGAAGCAAATTTGATAATAGAAGTAGATTGGGAAAAAAAATCAAATTGTATTCTCTATCTTAATAATGAAAGAAAAGGTTTGGGTTTTATGTTCCTTTAAGAAGGGAGGTTAAGGGGGGACTTCCGGGCAGCGGCCATCTTACTGTTTGAACTGAGCTTCAGCTCCTGAGATCTTCACCACCTTTTTTTCAATTTAAATTGAAATCTGGATGTTAAGATACCTAATAAGGTGGAGAAGCTTAGCTGAAGACGCTCTGATCTAAGAGATAGGGTTTTGGTTTGCAGCGTGGCTTCCGAGCCCTCAGTACCGGACTTTACATTTCGAGGCCTTCCCCTATATCTGAAGCCTCCTCTGCCCTTACAAATCACTGCACCACTGTTGTGTGGCTTGTGCCTATTATTCATATACAAATTGTGTTCCTACTGTGCCCTTTGAACTATGGCTTCCAATTTGCGATTATTTGAAGATCAAATATGTGCTATATTAGAGGAGCATTTTCAGAAACTATCTGACCTCATCACTATTGGTTTTGATGTTCAGCCACGGCTCAGTGTAGCAGGTGATGATGACCAGTTTCCTATAGCACCCTCAGATACACCATCAAGTGATGTGTCAGTTGTGTTAGAATTGAATTCAACAGCTAACTTAACCGATAATCCTGCCGCAGACACAGAGCGGAAGTTACCTTCTAAGGCAATATGGCCTAGGAGCAACTCAACACAGCACTGAATGGCAGTGTGAAGCTAAGACAACCGACAATGATTATCTCTGCACCAGATACACCTCTTACAAGCACCGGCCAGTTCCGCAGGATATCAGTATGGCGACCTGCTCGACTAAGTGAAACAGCGACTCGGCGGGCTTTTCTTTCTGTTAGCAACCTTCATGGTATGCGGGGACTGCAATTGAGGCGCAAACAGAGAGATTTGTCTACCCTCGCAAGGGTGGACTGTGCCTCCAAGGTCCTCTTTGCTGGGATAGAGAGGAATCATAATGTTTGTTGGAGGAGCCAGGTCTGCCCTCAATCCTCTTACCTGGGGGTGGGATTTTACCGAGCCGAGAAAACTCCACAATACAGAACTGGCGTAGGTTGAGTGAGGTTGCTGACATATCCTGGAACATGGTGGCTCATGCAATACCAATCCTAGCAGATTCATTAGCCTTACCTTCTGTCCACTATGCTCCCGACACTTGGAAAATAAGGCCTACGCCTCACCTACTACTACTAGATGGTCCAACTGCCTTTCCCATGTCGGCAGATCATTTGGTATTCAGCAGCGTTCCTAGATGCTTAGGAATAAGCTGAGAGTATTACAACCCAGTCTGAGGAGGACTTATGTCAGTGTGTAGTGACAGCTATATCAGTAACTCAAATAGTGTTACTAACTGTTTCTATAAGTTATAGGGTCATTCATATACTCATATGGACAATAAAAATCAACCTACCACTGCTTCATTTTCACACCAAGGTGCATTTATGGGTACTTTATATGAGGACTGTTGTCTGATTTTCCAAGCTTCCCATAGTCATGTGTACTTAAAGGGCCACTAAACCCAAAATCTTTCTTTCATGATTCAGATAGAGAATAGAAATTTAAACAACATTACAATTTACTTCCATAATTTATTTTGCTTAATTTTTTAAATATCCTTATTTGAAAAAAAAGCAATGCACATGGTGAGCCAATCACATGATGCTTCTATGTGCAGCAACCAATCAGCAGCTAGTGAGCATATCTAGATATGCTTTTCATCAAAGAATATCAAGAGAATAAAACAAATTAGATAATATAAGTAAATTAGAAAGATGTTTAAAATTGCATTCTCTTTCGAAATCATAAAAGAAAAAATGTGGCTGGAATGTCCCTTTAAGGTGGTATATTTACTTAATTATGAATAGGTCTGCAAGAGTTTTTCTTTTTATTCTTGGGTTTAGCCATACCCATTTAATTCTACCAACCTTATCCTCCTAAATCTAGCACTAATATTTTGTAACTATGAGCATGATATGTTTTATTCCTTCTGGCAGACTAGTCTGTTGTTCCTCAAATAATAGTCAATTGTTTTAATGTGGTCACATAGATTTTCAGTATATATTTATTTTGGTTATGGGAATAGGCTATTTATATGTTTAACATCCTGAGTTTAAGAATACGTGAGTATGATGATTACCTCCATTTACTTAGCGATTATTATTTCAATAAGCAACTTATTACTATAAACTGGGTCCAAAATTGGCCCTCTCAGTATTCTATTTTCCCTAAAAGACCCCTTACGCTACTTTGATTTTCTGGGAGGCCCAATTTTTTTTTTCATTAGGGTCAATAACTCTATAATGTATCCTATTGCTGACAAGGGAATATATATGCTATTTTAATTGCCAACATTAAGAGTTTGAAACACTATTTTTTTTTTAAATAAGTTTTGTCCTGTGGTGCTAAATAGGGACCTCACCCTCTTTTCTTTTTATATTATTATGGAACCCTCTACATTTCATCGTCTATATCTGGGCATTTTATAATAGGATATGCTAATATATTTACCATTCACGTTCAGTGATCAATGTTATTATCTAAATACTTTTTCTATTTTTGGTATTTTAGATAAGGGAATATTGTGCACCTATATATCCAAGATCTAAACTTTATAGTTAAAATTTATATTATAACCAATGTTGTCTGAGTCACAGGTAGTTTACATAAAAATACAAAGAGGTTCATCATCTGGGACCCCAGAGTGGTCTACTTTTATCTGAGATTGCCCCCTTTAGTGTTGTATCCGTTGCAATATTGAGAGGTCCAAAAGTCGCCTCATACGTTATCTGGGGGATATATAGTGATTGTATTCAATATGTAAGTTGTCATATGAACATGTTATGTACAGTACTTATCTATTTATTTTGGTTGTACATTGTGAAGTTATTTTTTTTCTTTATTGTTTATTGACAATTATTGCCTATATGCATCTAATTGAACCTCAATAAAAATTATTTGAGAAAAAAAAATGAATATGTTAAATTGAGAAAAGTGGAGTTTATTTAGACACAGTACTGTGAAATAGAGTAATATGTTTAAAGGGACATTAAATACTAAATACATTTTATAAAATTGTATCAAGGTTATTCCCTGCCTCCCCATAGTCATGAATGCTGCCATGTTGAAATCTATATTTTACTATATTCCAAAGCTGATCTGTGTTTGCACGTATGCAGCAACTCTCCTTTAGAGTCTTGCAGTGAAACCTAGGTTCCAAAATGGTGGTACCCATAAGGTGGGTGCATGAAACATATTTAGTGTTTAATGTCCCTTTAATAATATATGGTTTATTAAAAAAAGTTTGACTAATGTCACCTAAGACTCAATCTGTCCTTTAAATTTTTTGTATGCATTTTTATAAGCTTAGAGATTAAAGACAGATTCAGTACTTCGTACAAATATGTGTTAATACCTAAACGTGTATTTTTGGGTGTGTCTGTAATACTTTTAATGGCAAACAGTGTAAAAGTGATTTACTTTGAATTTCAGCCTCTAAGATTTATTACCTTATATGTGTTACAGACTGTAAATTGGAGAACATAAAAAGGAAGCAATATATAGCACCAAAAGACGTACTTACATTAAATAAAGGTAGCCTTTTTCTCATTTCATGGACAACATTAAATAAAAGTTCATTACTTTGGTTCCAAAAACAAATCAACTGCCCACATTCCAGGGTCATGCTATGGCTTGTTAAGTGTACTTAAGTTTTATATAAGAGAATTGATATGAACCAACTTGTATCAAAGATACCTTTAAGGACAAGTAACATTTATTCCAGCTCTGCCAAGGGAAGTTTGCTTTTGCAATGGAATATTACAGAATGAAAATGAAATTCTACCACAAGGAAACCTGCACCAAAAATGTCTTAAAGTGTTGGTATATTCCGGAATACATTTTATTGCATAAATATAAAATAGAGCACTGGAAATTATGCTTAATTTATGACATAAATCATTAGTGAATAATCAATACAAACCACCGTTTGACTTATGTCATAAACAAGCATTTATAAAACAATTACCTCTCTACTCTCCCCAGCTTTCACCATTACCTGCCCCACAACAAATCCCATTATTCCAAAGAACAATAGACATTTATTTACCCATAATAGCTGCTTTCTATTACATACTCTTATTGAAATACACCAGAAAGTTATTACATATTATCTGCTCTTTCAAACGTACACAATTGAGCACGTGCCTCACCAGTTGGAAACCTTAGCCTAAAATAGGCTTGTATCCACCCTTACAATTATGAACAACTGAAACCCATTTTCTTTCATGTAATTGGCAAGAGTCCATGAGCTAGTGACGTATGGGATATACATTCCTACCAGGAGGGGCAAAGTTTCCCAAACCTCAAAATGCCTATAAATACACCCCCCACCACACCCACTATTCAGTTTTACAAACTTTGCCTCCTATGGAGGTGGTGAAGTAAGTTTGTGCTAGATTTCTACGTTGATATGCGCTTCACAGCATGCTGAAGCCCGGTTTTCCTCTCAGAGTGCAGTGAATGACAGAGGGATGTGAAGGGAGTATTGCCTATTGAATGCTATGGTCATCCTATCGGGGATCTATTTCATAGGTTCTCTGTTATCGGTCGTAGAGATTCTTCTCCTACCTCCCTTTTCAGATCGACGATATACTCTTATATACCATTACCTCTGATTCTCGTTTCAGTACTGGTTTGGCTATCTACTATATGTAGATGAGTGTCTTTTGGTAAGTATGTCTTATTTTATTTATGACACTCTCAGCTATGGTTTGGCACTTTATATGTAAAGTTCTAAATATATGCTTTATACTTATATTTGCCATGATTCAGGTTAATCAGTATATTTCCTTCTTTCAGACTGTCAGTTTCATTTTTGGAAAATGCATATGAATAAAATTCATTTATTTTTTTCTTACCTGAAAATTTTTCAATTTGACTTTTTCTTCTAAATTGCGGGCTGTTAGGCTCGCGGGTGCGCAAAATGCTATAATTTATTGCGTCATTTTTGGCACGAGAATTTTTTGGCGCGAGAATTACGTTTGTTGACGTATTTTCATAATTTCCGGCGTCTTAGTTGGCGCCGAGAATTTTCACATAGTTGCGTCATCTATGACGCTCGTGTCTGTTACAGACGTTCTTGGCGCCAAAAAATACCTTGTCAGTTGTGGGCGTCATACTTGGCGCCAGATTTCTGATATTATTTAAGTCTTTATGTTCATTCTGCTTCTGGTTTGCAGAGGCTTCTTTTGTTTGCATTTTTTTCCCATTCCTGAAACTGTCATTTAAGGAAATTGATATTTTGCTTTATATGTTGTTTTTTCTCTTACATTTGCAAGATATCTCAAAAACTGTTCCTGTATCAGAAAATACTGTTGGATTCCTGATGAATGATATCAGTCCTACCAAAGCTAAGTTCATTTATTTTTCTGTTATGAATTTTTTAACTTTAGCTATGGTTTGTAATAAGTTATCATGATAAGCTTTTACATGCAGAGTCCATTAGTATTAATGCATTATCTTTTGCTATTCTTTCTACATCTAATGTACAAGAAATACCTAGGAATTTATAAGAATATTTTTCTGATTCTATCCTAAAGGCTTTGTCTGCCATCCCGCCTTCTAATAAAATTTATAGGTCTTTTTTAAACTTCTCATTTAGTTGATGAATTTTCAAATGACTGATAACATACTGAATTATCCTTCGCTGATTATTTTTTTTTCTCAATCAGAATATAATTGACACTAACAAATCTACTTTTTTACTTTTAAATAGAGTACATTCGTTCTTTGTTGAAAATGTGTTGATTATATTGGATATTGAGGAGACTAGTTCTTTTGACTAGCTAACATTTAAATTCTGCTTATTAACCTTCTGTGGTTTCTTCAGAGGTTTTTTCCAGTTCCTGATACTAGGGAATGGAATAGGCCTGGGACTTCTTTTTTTCCTTCTTTAAGGTTTTTAATTTGTATCCTTTGCCAGCAATTAGTTTAGAGTTTTGGGGAAAGATCCCCAAAGTTAATGGGGCTATCTCTGCTCTTGCTAAAACATACTACTATTCCTATAGAAAATAGTATTTATTTTTTAAAGTTTCTTCAGATGGGAAACTTGTATATTATCTAAGGAAAATTATTTTATTTTCAGGTCCTTTTCTTAGGCCTGCAATTTATTTGGCTGATGTTGCAGCTGCTTCAACTTTCTGGTTGGATACTGGCAACAAATATCGGATTATGATTTGTTTAGCATTATTAACCCTTTGAGTGCTAAGCACTTTCCCACCTGGGTGCTAAGCTGTTTTAAGTTTTTTTGTTTTTTTTAATAATATTTTTTTCCCCAGATCCCCAAGACTTACACTGTTGGAAAGGTTAGACGATTACCTTTTCAACTGTGTGTCTTTGGGGTCTGTAGCTGGGTAGATGCCTGAGATACAGGCTTCTAATCAGCATGCCCCCTTTTCCTATACTTAACATTGTCATTTTGTTAATAAAGTTGCACGGTGACGTCATCACGTCATTGTGCATGACGTCACCACACAAAACGTGAAGCCCCGGTGATGCCTGTCACTATACAGGCACGATCGCCGGGGTAGGAGCAGTTGGGAGCCCCCAGATCTCCCTTAAGGTGGGAAAGTGCTAGAGACGGCTCTGAGCCGTCATTAGCACCAGAGTGGGAAACTCTGCGACGGCTCAGAGCCGTCATTAGCACTCAAAGGGTTAAGTTGATCAACATGCTAATAATTTCGTTTGTGTCGTCATTTTTTTGATATTTTCACAATTGAGGTTAAATCTATGTCTTTAGCTATTTTAGCTAGAAGAACTTTGTGACTTAAATCTTGGAATGCTCATTTGATTTCTAAAATCCATATTTCTTTTTTTCCAAAGTAATCAATTATTTGGTTCACAATTGGATTCAATTCTTTCAACTGTTACTCTGGGGAAGGGAGTTTTTTTGCTTCAAGATTAAGTTTTAAGAGTAAGTCTTAAGCTTATATTAGTTTTGTTCTTAATAAGGAACGGATTCCTAATTCTTCTCCAAGTAACATATTTATAATTGGAAGCTTTCTTCAACATGGAAT
The DNA here is from genome assembly GCF_027579735.1 of Bombina bombina. NCBI lineage: Eukaryota > Metazoa > Chordata > Amphibia > Anura > Bombinatoridae > Bombina > Bombina bombina. Next base: position 153,870,675 of record NC_069507.1, read on the forward strand.
GAATTCAAGCCATTTAAAAGATCAAAGTCAGCCCCCAAATTTGCATGTAGGTGCGGCTCTTATTCCAGCTTAGCTGGTAAGGGGCAGGTTAAAACTTTTTTAAATTTGTTTGGTTCAATTCGGTCCAACTTCTTAGATTGGGGTACAGAATAGGATTCAGAGTAAAACCGCCTGTGAGAAGTCTTTTTCTCTCTAGCATATTCCAGCTATTCCAGTAAAGGCTCACACATTCCTGAAGTGTGTTTCAGACCTTGAAGCGCTGTTGGTTACCCGTTGGGGTCTCAAGGTGCTGCTCAGACCTGGAGTTATCTGGGGTATTCTTACCAGTTCCATTTCAGGAACGGGGTTTGGGGTTTTGTTCAAAACTATTCATTGTCCCAAAGATAGAAAATCTTTTTGAATTGTCATATAAGAGTACCATCTTTCAGAATGGTGTTTATATGGTCTATTCTGCCTTTTGGTCAGCAAGGGCATTATTTGTTTACAATAGATTCAATTGATGCATATCTTCATATTCTGTATTCATTCAGATTATTTTCATTTTCTGAGATTCTCTTTTTTAGACAAGCATTACCAATTTGTTGCTTTTCCTTCTGGCCTAGCGACAGCTCTAAGAATCTTTTCAAGATTCTTACGGCTAGAGTTCAGCGGTAGCCGTGAAAACCAGCGTTAGAGGCTCCTAACGCTGGTTTAAGGCTACCGCCGGTATTTGGAGTCACTCAAAATAGGGTCTAACGCTCACTTTTCAGCCGCGACTTTTCCATACCGCAGATCCCCTTACGTCAATTGCGTATCCTATCTTTTCAATGGGATCTTTCTAACGCCGGTATTTAGAGTCGTTTCTGAAGTGAGCGTTAGAGCTCTAACGACAAAACTCCAGCCGCAGGAAAATAGCAGGAGTTAAGAGCTTTCTGGGCTAACGCCGGTTCATAAAGCTCTTAACTACTGTACCCTAAAGTACACTAACACCCATAAACTACCTATGTACCCCTAAACCGAGGTCCCCCCACATCGCCGCAACTCGATTAAATTTTTTTAACCCCTAATCTGCCGACCGCCACCTACGTTATACTTATGTACCCCTAATCTGCTGCCCCTAACACCGCCGACCCCTGTATTATATTTATTAACCCCTAATCTGCCCCCCACAACGTCGCCGCCAGCTACCTACACTTATTAACCCCTAATCTGCCGTCCGCACGCCGCCGCCGCCAGCTACATTATCCCTATGTACCCCTAATCTGCTGCCCCTAATCAGATTGAGCTCGCATTCTATTGGCTGATCGGAAAAGCCAATAGAATGCGAGCTCAATCTGATTGGCTGATTGGATCAGCCAATCGGATTGAACTTGATTCTGATTGGCTGATTCCATCAGCCAATCAGAATATTCCTACATTAATTCTGATTGGCTGATAGAATCCTATCAGCCAATCAGAATTCGAGGGACGCCATCTTGGATGACGTCCCTTAAAGGAACCGTCATTCGTCGGGAGACGCCGGAAGAAGAGGATGGATCCACGTCGGCTGATTCAAGATGGACCCGCTCCGCACCGGATGGAAGAAGAACGACGATGCCGCTTGGAGAAGATGTTTGCCGGTCCGGATGTCCTCTTCTTGCCGGATAGGAGGAAGACTTTGGAGCCTCTTCTGGACCTCTTCAGCACCGGATGCCAGGACGGATCGGTGATACCTGGATGGTGAAGACAAGGTAGGAAGATCTTCAGGGGCTTAGTGTTAGGTTTATTTAAGGGGGCTTTGGGTTAGATTAGGGGTATGTGGGTGGTGGGTTGTAATGTTGGGGGGGGGTATTGTATGTTTTTTTTTACAGGCAAAAGAGCTGATTTTCTTGGGGCATGCCCCGCAAAGGGCCCTGTTCAGGGCTGGTAAGGTAAAAGAGCTTTTACATTTATTAATTTAGAATAGGGTAGGGAATTTTTTATTTTGGGGGTCTTTGTTATTTTATTAGGGGGCTTAGAGTAGGTGTAATTCGTTTAAAATTGTTGTAATATTTTTCTTATGTTTGTAAATATTTTTTTATTTTTTGTAACTTAGTTCTTTTTTATTTTTTGTACTTTAGTTAGTTTATGTAATTGTAGTTATTTGTAGAAATTGTATTTAATTTATTTATTGATAGTGTAGTGTTAGGTTAATTGTAGGTAATTGTAGGTATTTTATTTAATTAATTTATTGATAGGGTAGTGTTAGGTTTAATTATAACTTAGGTTAGGACTTATTTTACAGGTAATTTTGTTATTATTTTAACTAGGTAACTATTAAATAGTTCTTAACTATTTAATAGCTATTGCACCTGGTTAAAATAATTACCAAGTTGCCTGTAAAATAAAAATTAATCCTAAAATAGCTACAATATAATTATAATTTATATTGTAGCTATATTAGGATGTATTTTACAGGTAAGTATTTAGCTTTAAATAGGAATAATTTATTTATTAAGAGTTAATTAATTTCGTTAGATTTAAATTATATTTAACTTAGGGGGGTGTTAGTGTTAGGGTTAGACTTAGCTTTAGGGGTTAATCCATTTATTATAGTAGCGGTGAGCTCCGGTCGTCAGATTAGGGGTTAATAATTGAAGTTAGGTGTCTTGCGATGTTAGGGAGGGCAGATTAGGGGTTAATACTATTTATGATAGGGTTAGTGAGGCGGATTAGGGGTTAATAATTTTATTATAGTAGCGCTCAGGTCCGCTCGGCAGATTAGGGGTTAATAAGTGTAGGCAGGTGTTGGCGACGTTGTGGGGGGCAGATTAGGGGTTAATAAATATAATATAGAGGTCGGCGGTGTTAGGGGCAGCAGATTAGGGGTACATAGGGATAACGTAGGTTGCGGCGGTGTACGGAGCGGAAGATTAGGGGTTAAAAATAATATGCAGGGGTCAGCGATAGCGGGGGCGGCAGATTAGGGGTTAATAAGTGTAAGGTTAGGGGTGTTTAGACTCGGGGTACATGTTAGAGTGTTAGGTGCAGACGTAGGAAGTGTTTCCCCATAGGAAACAATGGGGCTGCGTTAGGAGCTGAACGCTGCTTTTTTGCAGGTGTTAGGTTTTTTTACAGCTCAAACAGCCCCATTGTTTCCTATGGGAGAATCGTGCACGAGCACGTTTTTGAGGCTGGCCGCGTCCGTAAGCAACTCTGGTATCGAAAGTTGCATTTGCGGTAAAAATGCTCTACGCTCCTTTTTTGGAGCCTAACGCAGCATTTTTTTGAACTCTCGATACCAGAATTAATTTTATGCTGCGGCCAGAAAAAAGCCCGCGGAGCGTTAACAGCCCATCTACCGCCAAACTCCAAATCTAGGCCTTAGTGTTTTCTTAGGCCTAGATTTGGAGTTTGGCGTTAGCCGTGAAAACCAGCGTTAGAGGCTCCTAAAGCTGGTTTTAGGCTAACTCTGGTATTTGGAGTCAGTCAAAAAAGGGTCTTACGCTCACTTTTCAGCCGCAACTTTTCCATACCGCAGATCCCCTTACGTAAATTGCGTATCCTATCTTTTCAATGGGATTTTTCTAACTCCGGTATTTAGAGTCGTGGCTGAAGTGAGCGTTAGAACTCTAACGACAAAACTCCAGCCGCAGGAAAAAAGTCAGTAGTTAAGAGCTTTCTGGGCTAACGCCGGTTCATAAAGCTCTTAACTACTGTACTCTAAAGTACACTAACACCCATAAACTATCTATGTACCCCTAAACCGAGGTCCCCCCACATCGCCGCCACTCGATTACATTTTTTTAACCCCTAATCTGCCGACCGCCAACTACGTTATCCTTATGTACCCCTAATCTGCTGCCCCTAACACCGCCGACCCCTATATTATATTTAGTAACCCCTAACCTGCCCCCCACAACGTCACAGCCAGCTACCTACACTTATTAACCCCTAATCTGCCGACCGCAAAGCGCCGCCACCTACGTTATCCTTATGTACCCCTAATCTGCTGCCCCTAACACCGCCGACCCCTATATTATATTTATTAACCCCTAATCTGCCCCCCACAACGTCGCCTCCACCTGCCTACACTTATTAACCCCTAATCTGCCGAGCGGACCTGAGCGCTACTATAATAAAGTTATTAACCCCTAATCCGCCTCACTAACCCTATAATAAATAGTATTAACCCCTAATCTGCCCTCCCTAACATCGCCGACACCTATCTTCAATTATTAACCCCTAATCTGCCGACTGGAGCTCACCGCTATTCTAATAAATGTATTAACCCCTAAAGCTAAGTCTAACCCTAACACAAACACCCCCCTAAGTTAAATATAATATACATCTAACGAAATTAATTAACTCTTATTAAATAAATTATTAAAATAAATCCTAATATAGCTACAATATAAATTATAATTACATTGTAGCTATTTTAGGATTAATATTTATTTTACAGGCTACTTTGTAATTATTTTAACCAGGTACAATAGCTATTAAATAGTTAAGAACTATTTAATAGTTACCTAGTTAAAATAATTACAAAATTACCTGTCAAATAAATCCTAACCTAAGTTACAATTAAACCTAACACTATACTATCATTAAATTAATTAAATAAAATACCTACAATTACCTACAATTAAACCTAACACTACACTATCAATACATTAATTAAATACAATACCTACAAATAACTACAATGAAATAAACTAACTAAGTTACAAAAAATAAAAAAATATCTACAAACATAAGAAAAATATTACAACAATTTTAAACTAATTACACCTACTCTAAGCCCCCTAATAAAACAACAAAGCCCCCCAAAATAAAAAATGCCCTACCCTATTCTAAATTACTAAAGTTAAAAGCTCTTTTACCTTACCAGCCCTAAACAGGGCCCTTTGCTGGGCATGCCCCAAGAAGTTCAGCTCTTTTGCCTGTAAAAAAAACATACAATACCCCCCCCAACATTACAACCCACCACCCACATACCCCTAATCTAACCCAAACCCCCCTTAAATAAACCTAACACTAAGCCCCTGAAGATCTTCCTACCTTGTCCTCACCATACCAGGTTCACTGATCGGTCCTCAAGAGCTCCTCCGATGTCCTGATCCAAGCCCAAGCGGGGGGCTGAGGATGTCCATGATCCAGTAGAAGTCTTCATCCAAGCGAGGCAGAAGAGGTCTTCCATCCGATTGAAGTCTTCATCCAAGCGGGGCAGAAGAGGTCTTCCATCCAATTGAAGTCTTCATCCAGGCGGCATCTTCTATCGACATCCATCTGGAACGGAGCGGCAGCATCCTGAAGACCTCCGACGCGGAACATCCATCCTGGCCGACGACTGAACGATGAATGACGGTTCCTTTAAATGACATCATCCAAGATGGCGTCCCTCGAATTCCGATTGGATTCTATCAGCCAATCGGAATTAAGGTAGGAATCAGCCAATCAGATTTAGCTCGCATTCTATTGGCTGATCGGAACAGCCAATAGAATGCGAGCTCAATCTGATTGGCTGATTGGATCAGCCAATCGGATTGAACTTGATTCTGATTGGCTGATTCCATCAGCCAATCAGAATATTCCTACCTTAATTCCTATTGGCTGATAGAATCCTATCAGCCAATCGGAATTCGAGGGACGCCATCTTGGATGAAGTCATTTAAAGGAACCGTCATTTGTCGTTCAGTCGTTGGCCAGGATGGATGTTCCGTGTCGGAGGTATTCAGGATGCTGCCGCTCCGTTCCAGATGGATGTCGATAGAAGATGCCACCTGGATGAAGACTTCAATCGGATGGAAGACCTCTTCTGCCCCGCTTGGATGAAGACTTCAATCGGATGGAAGACCTCTTCTGCCCCGCTTGGATGAAGACTTCTACCGGATCATGGACATCTTCAGCCCCCCGCTTGGGCTTGGATCAGGACATCGGAGGAGCTCTTCAGGACCGATCGGTGAACCTGGTATGGTGAAGACAAGGTAGGAAGATCTTCAGGGGCTTAGTGTTAGGTTTATTTAAGGGGGGTTTGGGTTAGATTAGGGGTATGTGGGTGGTGAGTTGTAATGTTGGGGGGGTATTGTATGTTTTTTTTACAGGCAAAAGAGCTGAACTTCTTGGGGCATGCCCCGCAAAGGGCCCTGTTCAGGGCTGGTAAGGTAAAAGAGCTTTTAACTTTAGTAATTTAGAATAGGGTAGGGCAGTTTTTATTTTGGGGGGCTTTGTTGTTTTATTAGGGGGCTTAGAGTAGGTGTAATTAGTTTAAAATTGTTGTAATATTTTTCTTATGTTTGTAGATATTTTTTTATTTTTTGTAACTTAGTTCTTTTTTATTTTTTGTACTTTAGTTAGTTTATTTCATTGTAGTTATTTGTAGGTATTGTATTTAATTAATGTATTGATAGTGTAGTGTTAGGTTTAATTGTAGGTAATTGTAGGTATTTTATTTAATTAATTTAATGATAGTATAGTGTTAGGTTTAATTGTAACTTAGGTTAGGATTTATTTGACAGGTAATTTTGTAATTATTTTAACTAGGTAACTATTACATAGTTCTTAACTATTTAATAGCTATTGTACCTGGTTAAAATAATTACAAAGTTGCCTGTAAAATAAATATTAATCCTAAAATAGCTACAATGTAATTATAATTTATATTGTAGCTATATTAGGATTTATTTTACAGGTAAGTATTTAGCTTTAAATAGGAATAATTTATTTAATAAGAGTTAATTAATTTCGTTAGATGTATATTATATTTAACTTAGGGGGGTGTTAGTGTTAGGGTTAGACTTAGCTTTAGGGGTTAATACATTTATTAGAATAGCGGTGAGCTCCGGTCGGCAGATTAGGGGTTAATAATTGAAGTTAGGTGTCGGCGATGTTAGGGAGGGCAGATTAGGGGTTAATACTATTTATTATAGGGTTAGTGAGGCGGATTAGGGGTTAATAATTTTATTATAGTAGCGCTCAGGTCCGCTCGGCAGATTAGGGGTTAATAAGTGTAGGCAGGTGGAGGCGACGTTGTGGGGGGCAGATTAGGGGTTAATAAATATAATATAGGGGTCGGCGGTGTTAGGGGCAGCAGATTAGGGGTACAAAAGGATAACGTAGGTGGCGGCGCTTTGCGGTCGGCAGATTAGGGGTTAATAAGTGTAGGTAGCTGGCGGCGACGTTGTGGGGGGCAGATTAGGGGTTAATAAATATAATATAGGGGTCGGCGATGTTAGGGCAGCAGATTAGGGGTACATAGGGATAATGTAAGTAGCGACAGTGTCCGGAGCGGTAGATTAGGGGTTAATAATAATATGCAGGGGTCAGCGATAGCGGGGGCGGCAGAATAGGGGTTAATAAGTGTAAGCTTAGGGGTGTTTAGACTCGGGGTACATGTTAGAGTGTTAGGTGCAGACGTAGGAAGTGTTTACGCATAGCAAACAATGGGGCTGCGTTAGGAGCTGAACGCGGCTTTTTTGCAGGTGTTAGGTTTTTTTTCAGCTCAAACAGCCCCATTGTTTCCTATGGGGGAATCGTGCACGAGCACGTTTTTGAGGCTGGCCGCTTGCGTAAGCAAATCTGGTATCGAGAGTTGAAGCTGCGTTAAATATGCTCTATGCTCCTTTTTTGGAGCCTAACGCAGCCTTTATGTGGACTCTCAATACCAGAGTTATTTTTATGGTGCGGCCAGAAAAAAGCCAGCGTTAGCTATGCGGGTCCTTACCGACAAAACTCTAAATCTAGCCGTTAGTGTTTTCTTATTTGGACGATCTCATGGTACTTGCTCAGTCTTTTCGTTCTGCAGAATCTCATACGATTCAACTTTTGTTGTTTCTTCAAAGACATGATTGGAGGATCTTTTTATCAAAAGCTCCTTGATTCCTCAGACAAGGGTCACCTTTTTTAGGTTTCCAGATAGATTGTGTCAATGTCTTTGTTTCTAACAGACAAGAGATAATTATATTGGGTTCAGTTTGTCGGAACCTTCAGTAGCTATATGCATGGAAGTTTTTGTTCTCATGGCTGCAGCATTGGATTCGATTCCCTTTGCTCATTTTCATATGAAACCTTTCCAGTTTTTTATGCTAATGGTGCAGGGATTATTCTAGGATATCACTTTTAATATCTTTGAATCCCAATATTCAACTATCTTTGACTTGGTGGTTAGATCACCATCATATAGTTCTACGGGTCTCTTTGGTTCATCCAACCTGGACCATGATCACAACAGATGCGAGTCTTTTAGGTTGGGAGGCTGTCTGGGGATCTCTGTCAGCACAAGGGGTTTGGAAATCTCAAGAGGTGAGATTACCATTCAATATTTTGGAACTCCGTGCGTTTCTCAGAGTTCTTCAGTTTTGGCTTCTTTTTGAAGAGAGAGACGTTTTTTGGTTTTCAGACAGACAATGTCACAACTGTGGCGTATGCCAATCATCAGGGTGGGACTCTCGGTCCTTAGGCTGTGAAAGAAGTATCTTGGATACTTGCTTGGGCTAAATCCAGCTCCTGTCTAATTTCTGCGGTCTATATCCCAGGTATAGACAATCGGAAGCAGATTATCTCTGTAAATCAAGCTTTAAATCCAGGAGAATGGTTTCTTCACCCAGATGTGTTTTTTCGAATTGTTCAGATATGGGGGCTTCCAGAAATAAATCTGATGGCATCTCATCTAAACAAGAAATTTCCCAGGTACCTATCCAGGTCTGGGGATCCTCAGGCGGAAGCAGTGTATGCATTGACACTTCCTTGGAGTTATCAACCTGCCTATATTTTTCCGCCTCTGGTTCTTCTTTTAAGAGTGATTTTCAAATCATCATGGAGCAATTGTTTGTGCTGCTGGTACTCCAGCATGGACGCTTAGGTTTTGGTATATGGTTCTTGTTCGGATGTCCAGTTGCCGACCTTGGTCACTTCCATTAAGGCCAGACCTTATATTTTAAGGTTCGTTTTTCTGTCAGGAACTCAAATTATTAAATTTGATGGTATGGAAATTAAACGCTTAGTGCTTAGTCATAGAGGTTTCTCTGACTCAGTGATTATTACTATGCTGCAGGCTCGTAAATCTGGTGTTCTTCTCATAAATTCTCTTGGCATTCTTTTAGAATTCCTAGGATTTTGCAGTTTCTTCAGGATGGTTTGGATAAGGTTTTGTCTGCAAGTTCCTTGAAAGGACAATCTCTGCTCCTTCTGTGCTGTTTCACAGAAAAATTGCTAATCTTCCTGATATTCATTGTTTTGTTCAGGCTTTGGTTCGTATCAAGCCTGTCATTAAGCCAATTTCTCCTCCTTGGAGTATTAATTTGGTTTTGAGGGCTTTACAGGCTTTTCTGTTTGAGCCTATGCATTCTTTGGACATTAAATTACTTTCATGGAAAGTATTGTTCCTTTTGGCCATCTCTTCTGCTAGAAGAGTTTCTGAATTATCTGCTCTTTCTTGTGAGTCTCCTTTTCTGATGTTTCATCAGGATAAGGCGGTTTTGCTGTCTTCATTTTTATTTTTCCTAAAGTTGTGAATTCTAACAACATTAGTAGAGGAATTATTGTCCCTTCCTTGTGTCCTAATCCTAAGAATTCTTTGGAAAGTTCCTTACATTCTTTGGATGTGGTAAGAGCTTTGAAATATTATGTTGAAGCTTTTAAGATTTCAGAAAGACTTCTAGTTTATTTGTTATCTTTTCTGGTTTTAGGAAATGTCAGAAGGATTCTGCCATTCCTTTGGCATCTTGGTTAAGCTTTTGTTTCATCTTGCTTATTTGGAGTAGGGTTAATCCCCGTCTCAGAGGATTACGGCTCATTCTACTAGGCTTCTACTTCCTGGGCTTTTAAGAATGAAGCTTCTGTTGATCAGATTTGCAAAGCAACGACTTGGTCTTCTTTGCATACTTTTACTAAATTCTACCATTTTGATGTTTTCTCTTCTTCAGAAGCAGTTTTTGGTAGAATAGTACTTTAGGCAGCTGTTTCAGTTTGATTCTTCTGCTTACAATTTCAGGTTTTTTTTCATTGTAAAGATTAAAACTTTTGATTTGGGTTGTGGATTCATTTTTCAGCGGAATTGGTTGTCTTTATTTTTAATCTCTCCCTCTCTAGTGACTCTTGCTTGGAGTTCCACATCTTGGGTATTTGCTATCCTATACGTCACTAGCTCATGGACTCTTGCCAATTACATGAAAGAAAACATAATTTATGTAAGAACTTACCTGATAAATTAATTTCTTTCATATTGGCAAGAGTCCATGAGGCCCACCCTTTTTTTATGGTGGTTATGATTTTTTTATTTAAAGCACAATTATTCCAATTCCTTGTTGATGCTTTCGCTCCTTTCTTATCACCCCACTTCTTGGCTATTCGTTAAACTGAATTGTGGGTGTGGTGGGGGTGTATTTATAGGCATTTTGAGGTTTCGGAAACTTTGCCCCTCCTGGTAGGAATGTATATCCCATACATCACTAGCTCATGGACTCTTGCCAATATGAAAGAAATTAATTTATCAGGTAAGTTCTTACATAAATTATGTTTTTTTTTTTATTATAAGCCAATGATAATGTATTAATCTGAGGATGTGAGGTGGAGCTTAATATAATAGACACAACAACCCAATAGCACCTCTAAATCATGACATTGTTGGACAATCACTGGAACTGGACTCCTGTAGCCTATGGTTGGTCTGTGTGTCTGACCTTTCCTAAACTTTAATCCCGGGAAACTGGATCTGGAACAGTTTTTAAAGTCTCAAAGAATTTGACAAACGGAGACAGATGAGAGAAATAATTTGGGCAAACAAAGAAGAAGGATGTTGGATAACAGTTTGTGTGTGCAGGGACTATGATGTGTTTTGTGGTCATAGATTTCCTTTACCACCATCACGTAACACAGGTTCCTGCTCCCCTTTTTTTGTTACCTACTCCCATTACTCTCAGCTGCAGTACTTCTTCTCACAATAAAAGATGAGCTTGGTGTCCAGAGGTGTGGCCTCTTCTTATGGCTCCCGAGTGGCAATAAAATTCCCATTGCTGAAAAGTTCTTAAATGAAAAAACACAGACATTGACGTGTACGGGCAGAAACAGCAGATAAAATCCTCTCGCTTGAAAGTTCTTGAGCACAGGCAATGATGGTCGGCTGATCACTTTGTGCCAATTATCACAAGTAACTATTTGGTTGTGGTGTCTTAAGTATATTTTACCCTATGGAGATGGATAAAATACCTACACATATCTCCTGAGAATTGTCTCGATACATCCACCCCACTTCTAATTCACAGATAAACACAATATCAGCAGAGTCTTCACAGATTAAACTGGAAATCAAACTTATCTTGTTGGGACTGTTAACTAAACCCCAAATAAAAAAAAATAAAAAAATTAATCACCCTTACTATTAACACATATGTTATTTAACCAAAATGCCTACTTTCTATTATTCCTCTTAACTCCAAGTTGCTGTCTCCATGCTGACATTCTAATACCTTGCAATGATAGTGGTATGCGTTGCAATCCTTCCTACTTAGTTCTAAATGTAAACCCAAACGGGATAAAGCCAACCAATTAATAGCCCAACCAGAATAAAAAGGTAAAACCCCTCACCCATCCACCTACTAAATAACTTTGGCTAAGTCACCTTAGTTATAGAAGCATTGTGCAACGGTCATTAACTTATAAGAGAAGAGTATGCATGAGATCATAGTATACTCATGTTAAATAGATGCAATAATATAAAACACATTAGATCAGAATTGAAACAATAGTCTTCTTCTTGGATCGTAACCATGTTCCCGTTTTCACCTCTGTTATATCTAAAAAGGAAAGAACCCGTCATAATTACCTTCCCGGTCATTTATAGCATATAAGATCCAACACTAGCAAGTATGTATATATAATTATATATATTCTGGCAACTTAAACTACCAGCTTGTAGCTACTTTCTCCTCCCTATCTACATACACAGTTCTAAATATCTCTCCACTTCTCAGGATTTGGGCATTATCCACTATTCTTGCATAGGGACTTATGGTTTCCTCTACTTTGGCCCTCACGCTAGGCCACAAATGTGTTTATCCTGAGGTGACCGCCCCATAAACTAAACCACAAATGTTCCTACATTATAAGGTTGAAGGCTGTAGCCACTACCCTTATTCAGGGACTAATGGGGTCAGCTCGTTTAAAGGCTATGGGCCAATATTTCTTCAATTCCAAAAAGAAATCACATAACAGCTATGGGCATGCTTCCCATCTCCACCCTTACCTGGACATGTCAAATTTAGAAATGCAGAACATACAGCATTTCTTTCCGGATGAGTAAAGGATTATGGGCCAATATGTCTCAGTGACAGCTATGGGTATGATTCCCATTTTTTAATCCTACCGGACATATAAAGTTAGTGAAGCTCCAACATAGGCACATAGTGCAGCACCAGCCGAAATGCGTAAGCCCAGGTGCTGCGCTTTCTGTGTGCCTATGTTGGAGTTTACGTTGTATTTTAATGGAATAATAAAGTATTGTTTTATTTTTCATCAAGAGGAATTCAGCAATTCTTTATTTCTTTGAACTGTATCCAGACGATTTGGATTTCTCCAGAGACGCTGTTTCCTCAGCTGAATACACTGAAACAGGTGAGACACAGGCAAATCAGCTGTGATTTCTGGTGATCCAGTTTCTCCCTAACTGCTCAGGCTGAGTGTGCGAAAAAGCAAGTGTGCTGCACAAGGAGGAGGAACTCCGAGACTGAGACGTTGTTCCCTCTGTTTACATGCCGAGACAGGTGAGAGACTGATTAGCAGGGATTCCGTTCATTAGGCTTCTACCTATTTGCAAGCACTGAGATTCAACCACTACAGGGGAAATAATCCAGCCACTAGCGGGTAAAATACAGTTTAAACTTTTATTGGGAATAAGGGGTCATTGCAACCACAGGGCACGTAAGAGTGTGCATTCACGATAGTGGATATTGCAGCGCTATTAGTCCCTCCAACTGTTTTTGTATATTACAATGTGACAATGACATATCAGACCCAGCCTGTGGAAGTTAACTCATTGCCCTGTGCGTGTAACAGCGTGTGTCTCACTGAACTGAATGAAGGGAGAGACAGGAGCACGCAGGGACGAAAGGAAAGGATCCTGTAATAGTGAGAGCTTTTGGGAGACGTCAGAGAAGGAGGGGTCAGGCGGCCATTTCAAAACGGCCAGATGAGATCTAGTAAGTGTATTTTCTGCCAAAGTTTATTTAGATGAAAATTGGGCTACAGTTTACTGTAAAGATCGTTAATTGACTAATCTAAATAAGTTACAGTAATTTTTGGGTTGACTGTCCCTTTAAATAGAAAATCACAATAATTAATTTCTATCTTCTACAACAATAAACATAATATTAAACTTTCTGTATACAGGTTTTACACATTGATTCACACATTTGATATATCTTTGCACAGGCAGAAATAATAAAAACTGGGTAGAAATGCTTCATCTATTCGTTCATTCATTCATCTACAAAGACACACAAGTTACTGTAACTTTTAAAGCCAAACATTTGTATTTTCTCCAATATTCAAGCATAATCCCATCCTCTCTCGCCAAATGTTAGGTTAGACATCAATAATTTATGAATATCAATAAATAAATTAATATGCAACCGAATTACAACATTAATATTTTTTAGTTCTTGGTATTATGGTCGAATATGTGGAAGAATAACACATGAAACAGTATAATATCAATTGACAATTTACTTGGCAATCCATATTAAAAGTTAATACAATGAAACAATACTAGTACAAAAGACAGAAACAATACTCAACACAGTGATAACATATTACAATACAATAAACACAACCATGAATCAAAACAATACTCACAACAGTACAAATTATAACCTACAGGGCCCAGCCTGCCAGCTGGGCCCAGCATTGACTCCAGTCCTTCATCCTTGCTGGCTCATGGTGGAAAAAGACAAGCCTTTTCCAGAACCCTCAATTTACTCTCAAACTGGGAGGTACTATATCAGGTAGGCTGGTCTATGATGTTACTGCCTGGAAATGAATTCTACACACTGCCCCCAGTGGACCCTCTAGCAAATTGCATAATAATTATTGATAATTATGCTTAATTTATGACATAAATCATTAGTGAATAATCAATACAAGCATTGACCCCATTTTAACCCTTTAACATGTTAAAGTAATATTGCAAGGTAATAAAAACAATGCTTTAATTTATTATTGCATGAATGCTCACAAGAAACTATCGGATTAACCCCTAAGTGTCGAAAAATTGATCTTTCACACTAGGGGCTAGACTACGAGTTGAGAGCATATTTCCGTGTGCGCTACTGAGCGTAAGATTATGGGTTGGGAGCACAGATATCGCTGCCTTGCATTCGCGTCATTGTGCACAACAGAGCAAACAATTGCGGATGATTCAACACCCCCAGACTTGAATGGAGCCTCGTTTTCATGCTGACATCAGAAGTAACAGAAGCCAAATTTTAGCTATTTCACTCAACTGTTTACCGATTTTAGCCATAAAATTGGCTGAGGTTTGGCTTTTACAGGACAGACTAAAATATTTCATTTTTTTGTCATTTAAAGGGACACAAAACCCAAAATTTTCCTTTTATAATTCAGATAGTCCAGGATTCTTCAAATTTTTTCTCCAAAGACCCAGTCAGTGCCCGTGAAAATCAGAACAGTTTGGGGGGGGGTATGCCAGTGCAATGATACCACATACCTTTGTGACCTTATTTTTATGCTTGGTCTGAAAATATCAAGTAATATACAACAAATTAGCTGCAATATTTGGCAAAGTGGCTAGAATGTGTGCATACTTTATTCTTGATTGTAGTTAAACTTGAAAGTGTTTTAATAGGTAATCACACACATACTACACTTTCATACAACACACACACTCCACACACAATCTAAAATAATACACACTCTCATATAAGACACACACTATGATAAAACACACACACTCTCATTCAACACACACACACACTTATACAACACACACTCTCATACAACACACACACCACACACACGCATACAGCACACACACACACCACACACTCTCATACAATACACCCAAACTCTCATATGATATACACACACACACACACACAAACTCTCATATGACACACATAGGGTTGCCAGGTATCTAGTATTCAACCAGACAGTACAGTATTTTAGCAGGCTATCCAGTAAAATATGTACAAAAATACTGGACACTTAAAAGTCCAGTATTTTTAAAGACCCCTGTCAGCTAAATGTAAAGGGCCTTCTAGGCCTTTATGCATTAGAAATATGGCTCAAAAAGAAGTTACACTGTGCATTTTCTATTATTTGTGTTACAGACAACCATGGGGGTGTTCAATCATTGCTGGGTGTGTACCGCTAGCAGCCAAGGGGGTCACATCACTGCTCTGTACATGTGTTACTGGCAACCAAGGGGATAAAATGACTGCTCAGTTGTGAAAAATATATGTGGTGGGATCAAGGGTGGGGCCTAAAGTTGAGCTTTTGTGGAGACATTCTGTGAACCCAGCTACGTCCCGTATTCAATCACTTATAGATCGTATTTTTATGAACAACAGCTGGCAACCCTACATACAAATACCAGTTATGGGTTAGATTATGAGTGGAGCAGTAGTTTGCACCCAAGTTCAAGCATTAAAACTGCTATAAGTAATTTTTTGCTCTTGGAGATTCACGCTCGTATTACGAGTTGAAAGTAAAAACGTCATGGTAAAAATAGACTTTGAGAAGTTGCGAATGCAAAATCGCATTCCCCCATAGACTTCAATGGAGCTGAAAAAGTTGAAAAAATACCTAGCACCCACAAGTCGCACAAAAACGTTTGCAGTTATTTAAAAGTGTAACATAAGAAGTTAATATTGCATCTTTCATAATCCAGAAGAAGACGTCGATTGAAGAGGATGCTCCGCGCCGGATTTCTTGAAGATGGAGCTGCTCCACGTCGGAAGGATGAAGATAGAAGATGCCGTCTGGGTGAAGACTTCTGCCCGTCTGGAGGACCACTTCTGCCCATCTGGAGGACCGCTTCCTTGAGGACATCTTGCCGCTTGGATGAAGACTTGTCCCGGTAAGTGGATCTTCGAGGGTTAGTGTTAGGATTTTTTGAGGGTGTATTGGGTGGTTTGTTTTTTTAGGTTAGGGCTTTGGGCCACAATAGAGCTAAATGCCCTTTTAAGGGCAATGCCCATCCAAATGCTCTTTTCATGTCAATGGGGTGCTTAGGTTTTGTTAGTTAGGGTTTTATTATTATTATTTTTTTTTACAGGTAAAAGAGCTGATCTCTTTGGGGCAATGCCCCGCAAAAGGCCCTTTTGAGGGCTATTGGTAGTTTAGGCTAGGTTTTTTTTTTATTTTGGGTGGGCTTTTTTATTTTGATAGGACTATTAGATTAGGTGTAATTAGTTTAAAGATCTTGTAATTTGTTTTTTATTTCTGTAATTTAGTGTGTTTTTTTTAATTTAGCTAATTTTATTTAATTTAGTTAAAGGGACAGTTTACTCAAAAAATGTTCTCCCCTTTAATTTGTTCCCAATGATCCACTTTACCTGCTGGAGTGTATTAAATTGTTTACAAGTAGAGCCTTTACCCTTATATTGGCATTTTAAATAGTTGATTTAGCATGTGGTATCCCCACCTATTCTGAAAGTTTGTGGCCGCAGGTCCCAGCTATAGATAAGCTTTGTAAACACAGCCAGCAGAAGAAATTATACTCCCAGTAGGATATAGCAGAGATAAGGTAATAAAATGTTGATTTTCCATTGTTCTCTCCAAGTACTGGTGATTGTTTTATGGACAGATATAAGATTAAGAAACATGTTTATGTACACAATGTGATACAGTAATGATATCTGATTATACCTACAAGCTCAACCCATTTTATTAGGTTGTGGCTTCAAAACACAAAATCAGAGCATTAATATTCACAAATAAACCTTAAAAAGCTAATTTTCATACATTTTTTACTCCGCAGTTGGTAAAAAAAGCAGTTGTAAACACATTAAGAGAAAACTATTTTACAGTATACTGTCCCTTTAATTGTATTTAATTTAGGTAATTTATTTAATTGTAGTGTAGTGTTAGGTGTTAGTGTAACTTAGGTTAGGTTTTATTTTACAGGTAAATTTGTATTTATTTTAGCTAGTTAATAACGATTTAGTAACTATTCTACCTAGTTAAAATAAATACAAACTTGCCTGTAAAATAAAAAAAAAAATTAGATTTATTTTAATTATATTTAAGTTAGGGGGTGTTAGGGCTAGGGTTAGATTTAGGGATTCATAAATTTAATATAGTGGCAGCGACGTTGGGGGCGGCAGATTAGGGGTTAATAATATTTAACTAATGTTTGCAAGGCGGGAGTGTGGCGGTTTAGGGGTTAATATGTTTATTCTAGTGGCGGCGATGTCCGGAGCGGCAGATTAGGGGTTAATAATTTTATTTTAGTGTTTGCAATTCGGGAGGGCCTCGGTTTAGGGGTTAATAGGTAGTTTATGGGTGTTAGTGTACTTTTTAGCACTTTAGTTATGAGTTTTATGTTACAGCGTTGTAGTGTAAAACTCATAACTACTGACTTTAAAATGCGGTACAAATCTTGACGGGGTAGGGTGTACTGCTCACTTTTTGGCCTCCCAGGACAAGCTCGTAATACCGACTCTATGGAAGTCCCATAGAAAAAAGACTATACATAATTTGCGTAAGTTGATTTGCGGTAAGGCCAAAAAAGTGTGCGGTGCCCCTAAATCTACAAGACTCATAATACCAGCGATAGTAAAAAAGCAGCGTTATGAGGCTTAACGCTGCTTTTTTGCTCATAACGCATGACTCGTAGTCTAGCCATATATTTTTTATCAAGGCATAAATAATTTACTAGACGTGCATAAATTCATACTTTATTATTCAATTTGTAAACAAATAATGTAGTTATCCTCTTTCTTTGGCAATTACTTTGATCTGACACCAGATATTTGATATGAAAAGTGCAATTTAAAATATCTAAATAGCTGATTTCTAAGTATTAATAGGGCTGTTTTCAAATTATCAGTATACTGTAATCAAGCCTTCTTTACTAGGTGTGTTAAAGTGAGCTTGTTTTATTACGTCATATATGAAAATGTGAGGATTTTGAAGTTTATCTTTATACAGTGTAGGTTACATTTTCTATAGGGAGGCTTGTCTGTGTATCCGAGTAGTGGTCCTATTATAGATAGCTAGACCATTATGGCACTAATAAATGAGGCAAGTACGCTTGAAAATCAGGCAAAATATTTAATCTTATGATATATGGAAGCCTTATTATTCTATAGTAGTTCTGCTTACATACAAACCCAATACAAAAAGAGTGGTGTCTTGAAGGGGAATAAAATATTGTAATACTAAACATGTAAAGTGTTTTTTCACTATAGGCAGGTTGTTTCGCCCTTGTTGGGGCTCTTCAGTATGATGTAGGTGCTATGTTATTGAACTCAAGCATTGATTTTAGGTTTACGGCTATATGCCAGTTTTGCTGATGATTACATTAATTTTCGTAACCACACTTAAAAAGCGTGAAATTAAGGATTGAGCAGAACAGCAGCACCAACCATAGACAGCCTGTTTGGCCCATTTGGGGCTCATCCCTCCATTGTATTAATTTTAGCAAAAACCAAATATACTTATCGGTGCAAAATTGCAACACTTATAATTCACAATCCATTTCAATATAATGGGTAGCCCTATAGCAAAGGGTGGAATGCTTGAGGACATCAGCATCAACCATAATGACTTGAGTGAGAAAGAGTCCCAAAGTAGCGAAACAGGCTGCCTATGGTTGATGCTGTGTTATTTAAGCCTCATGTATTTCACAGTTTGCTACACTACTGGTTTAAACTGACATAAGCATAAGGAGCACCATATTAAAAATGCATTCTGAATTATTAATACACTCTGTGGGATAATTTGTATATTCTATCCATTGTATATTTATTCCTTGCTGAACTAATTAAATGGAGGGTTTATCTCACTCTATTAACAACAATACATTTATTTGGTACAATAGGAATCCCTGCTCCAAAGGATTTCCATGGGTGTGAGTGCAGACCCTGTTCCAAGGAGCTTACAATCTAGTGTTTCAGTGCTTTGCTTACAAAGAGCTTACAATTTTGTATTTAAGGAGACTTACCTCTGGGTACTTACAGTGTAGAGAAATAAAATAAATCCTTGAAGTAAGATTGCACTCAGCATGTGACATAACACTAATTCCTCTGAAATCTTCAATCTTCCTGCCACTGCCATAGAGTATTCCAGTCTTCGTTATACTGCTTTCCATATATGAATCAGTCTATGCACATCTTGTAAGGATTTTTCATCCAATGCAAGAAGATGGGTGCATGACACATTGTACCTTATAGTGCAGTATATTTTTCAGTTTCTAATCTGAGGTATAAAATACAGGACCATCCCATGACGTATCAAATTTTGTGCTTCACTAGGACTCTCTGCTTCAAACATCCAACAGTAGTACTTGTCCCACGGTGACTGCAGACATTCAAGTTTAGTGTCACAGACATGATAGTCCTTGTTCCAGGGTGCTGCAGTTCTCAGATAAAATTGTAAACCAGCTGCAAGGTGCTTATAACCTAGTAGTATTATTGGTGTCCCTACGTCATGGCATTGCATTGAGGATATAAGTGCAAACATATTAATCATATCATTGTATTCTCTTCATTAAGATCCTTAACATTATTACATTATACAGATATGTGCAGTGAGAGTGGATTTAAGCCATTCAATTTGATTTAATATGAGTTTATTAAAGTTATAGCAGTGTAAGTGTAATTATGCTTTATTGTTGGTGTTATGATTCAAGTTCTAGTGTCACAGAGATGATTTGTACATTGTATATCAATAAGCCTTGAACAGTACAGAACGATTTAAACATACAGAACCAAATTAAAGCTAAAGATTTTTATGAAATGGGAAAGTAAAGGAAAAGTGCAACAGAAATGTGAGAAATGATCTGACCTCACTGCACATGTCTGTTGGCTCTTGGAGCAGGATCTGTATTTGCAATCTATTGTGGTAATGAAATGTCTTGCTCAAAGAGCTTACAAACTTGTTAATCTCAGAAAATCTTACCTTAGAAGGACATCCTTGAAGGACATCTGTCATCAGCGCGAATACTGCTGCCCAGATGCGCATCAGTCTGATCTGAATTTATTTCAGATCACCAGTTGCCTTTTTTTCATCCGGGTCAAGCAGAAAAACAGCTGCATCATAACCGGCACTGTACAGTGTTTAATGAGGGTCCCAGCACCAGTGAGTTTGCAGTGTGAGGACATCTGCCATCAACGGGTATATTGCTGGCCATTTGCGCATCAGTCTGATCTGAATTTATTTCAGATCACCAGCTGTCTTTTCTTCATCCAGGTCAAGCAGAAAAAACAGCTGCATTAAATGCTGCACCTTACAGTACAGTGTTTAATGAGGGTCCCAGCACCAGTGAGTTTGCAGCGTGAGGACATCTGCTATCAGCGTGAATACTGCTGGTCAGGTGCGCATCAGTCTGATCTGAATATATTTCAGATCGACAGTTGCCTTTTCTTCATCCGGGTCAAGCAGAAAAAACAGCTGCATCAGATCTGGCACCGTACAATGTTTAATGAGGGTCCCAGCACCAGTGAGTTTGCAGCATATAAATTGCAGACCCATGCTGTGGGGTTTATATTCTAGGCCTTTACTAGAAGTCCTTGCTTTAGAGAATTTGCCGACTAATGATGCAGTAATTCTTACTTAGGTTTAAAGCCTTTACTGCAAGTCTTATAAAGATATGTAGAGGAAGCACAGAAAGGCATTGGTGTGTCCTACAGTTATGGCTATAATACTTATAATGCTATAATATGTTTAAAATAATTATTTTAAAAATTAAAATATTTATTAAATTACATGTATTTTTAAATAAAGGTGTGAAGATAATATTGATCATTATTATGTACGGTTTGTATGCTATGTTTTGTCTCAGAGTACTGGTGCCCATAGGAAGCTACAAAGTTTAAGATATTACTTCTGTCATTTATCTGTATTATTTTACAATGTATATAAAGATGATGACTTAGTATTATTCAGTTAATGAGGGGTGGTGATCATGGTAACACTACCTGTAGTAATTGGTGTTCATACCTGCAGCTCCCACTGGATGCCTTTTGCATTGTGTTGTAGGTAGTCACTGTTCTTCATACCAGTACATATACAGAGCTGTGGTTGTAAAGCACTAGTATTGTAATGTGCTGTGAAATAAAGATATTAGATAACTAATATTTACATGTCAGTGATTACTGAAGCTCAGCAGGATCAGTCTGGCAACTCTAAAAAAGTAAGCAGCAGTTATGAGGGTGGTGGCTTTGTGTTGTCAGTTGGTTTTGTGACATAACTGCAGCATCACATAAGCCACTCCCATAAGACTGTCACCATGACAACCATGCATCACATTATACCATGACTGTCAGTTTAGATGTTTAATTATGCATAATAAAACAACTTTGTAATATACTCATTATTTATTTTTCCCCTTTTCATGTAATTCAGCTCTGAAAATTGTACATTGAGTTGGAACTGCATCCTGATGACTTTTCAGAGCTAATTCTTTTCCTAATTGGCTTTAATAGATAACAACTGTAAAACAATTAACTTTATACTAACTTAACGGCAATGATTAGCCTTGTTGTCTGCCGACTCAAACTTATTTGGCTTCTCCAAATAAGACGAGTGTTGGGTGCAGTTTTTTTTATTGAAAATCTATTGCAGTAAACAGGATTTTATTTTGTAAAAACAAATGTTTACACTTGTTATTCTGTAGGAGGGTAACATAAATGTCTTGTAATTGCAAGGTGTTTACTGTCCCTTTAAGTTCTAACAAAACTCCCATTATAAATCCTGAGTTTCCAGTGCTTATATGTTGGGAATAGATTATTAAAGGGACAGCTTACTCAAAAATGTTCTCCCCTTTAATTTGTTCCCAGTGATCCACTGTCTTTACCTGCTGGAGTGTATTAAATTGTTTACAAGAATTTCCTTTACCCTTGTATTGGCATTTTAAATAGTTGATTTAACCTGTGGTATCCCCACCTATTCTGAAAGTTTTTGGCCTTGGGTCCAAGCTATAGATAAGCTGTGTAAATACAGCCAGTAGAAGGAATTACACTCCCAGTGGGTTATAGAAGAGATAAGGTAATAAAATGTGAATTTTCTATTGTTCTCTCCAAGTATTGATCTTTGGTTGACGGACAGATATAAGATAAAGAAGTATGTATATGTACACAATGTGATAAATTAATGAGATCTGATTATACCTACAAGCTCAACCCATTTTATTAGGTTGTGGCCTCAAAACACAAAATCAGTTTATATACACAAATAAACCTTAAAAAGCAAATTTTCATACATTTTATACTAGTTTATGTTATACTGTCCCTTTAAAATGTTATGAACTGCTTTGGTCTGGTAATATCTACAGAGCTATGGCTGAGCCTCAGGATCATGTCATGTGATTACCTTTGGGGTTACCAACCATACTAATTAGAATATGTAATTGTGCAGTATAGCTAGGAAACTGCAGGTGCTAGGTCTGTCATTATTTAATAGTAGAGTCCCCACATATAGAATCCTTTATGTCTGTATCGATTTTATATTAAATGTAGTTGATCTGAACCATACAAATAGGGTGTCCAGTATTTTAGCAGACTGTCCTGTACAATCTGTACAAAAATACTGGACACTTAAAGACCCCTGTCAGCTAAATGTAAAGGGCCTTCTAGGCCTTTATGAATTAAAAAATATGGCTAAAAAAAAGTTACACTGTGCATTTACTATTATATGTGTTACAGGCAACCAAGAGAGTGTTCAAATCATTGCTGGGTGTTTACTTCTGACAGTCAAGGGGGTCACATCACTACTACATAAATGTGCTACTGGCAACCAAGGGGTGAAAAATATATGATGTGGGATCAAGGGTGGGGCCTAAGGTTGAGCTTTTGTTTGAACCCAGCTACATCCCGTGTCCAGTCACCTACAGGTCGTCCGGTATTTTTATGGAGCATAGCTGGCAACCCTAAACACACACCATACAAATAATGAAAACAAAGGTTTTCAGGAAGTACAGGCTGATAAGGAGATAAAGCTAATCATTGTGTAAACATGTATATATGTTGTTTTAGATTAAAATACAAAAAACAACAATACTAAAATCAGAAGAAAACTGAGATTTCTTTTCAGAGTTCCACTGAGTCTGAAAACTCTGCTCTGGCATAATGGGGTAAAAGGTACATTAGCATCTTAACCTCTTAAGGACATATGACGGAATTTTTCCGTCATAAAACAATTGAGCAAACTGAAAGCTGTGTCCTTAAAGGGTTAAAGGGACCCTAGTATCAACTATGCAATAAAGAGTAAAACATAAACAAATTTTATTTTTATGTAAAGCAGGAACAGTGAACATGATTTACACCTAAAATAAAAATGTGTTTAGTAACCATGCAAGCAGGGGCACACTAAGAAGAAAATGAGTATCCATTAACTTCTCAGATACCAAACAAGACAGCATTGTATAAGTAAGAACTTTTTTTAGCAAGCTTCAGGAGCACAAAGCAGGAGAAGGGCACAGTAACGGATTATTAAATAAGAAAAAACAAGGATACCTTATACTCAAGTGGAGGAGTGAGGTTGTCAGCTGCGATCCGCAGCTCAGGTTGCCTCCTCTGTGTGCTGCTTCCTCCCCCAGTCCCCATGTTCTGCTGCTCCAGGGGCCCACTTCTTCCCTAGGCAGTATATGGACTCTAGACGTGGACTCCTTGCACACATGCCTTAGAGGGATGCAACTGCACCTCACTGATGAGGCCCATAGAGGCTGAAACGTAGGTCTGGGGTATGTTGTTTTCTCTTGTTCAGAGGCGATTTGCCTGGTATTTAAGAGCTGGACTGTCATTTGGCAAGATCAGACTGATATGCTACAGGAAATGTCTCCTTTGTGAAAGGCATAGTGTGCTAAAAGAGATTGTACCTTGGGAGAAGGAAGGGACTAAGCAAGAAAGTTTTTCAAGCTTCTGCTCTAAGCCCAGTTGAGTGTGTCTCTCTGTTTTTCGGTGGCCTATGTGCTGGTGGCCTGCACTGCTACAGGGGCACCTTCTTCCCCAGGCCTCATCATGTGCTGCTCCTGCTTCTACAGGATCTCCTTCCTCCCCCACTCAATCACCCCCTATGTGTAGCTCAGGGGCGGAAGCTTCTCCCTCCCAATCAGATTTGTTGCTATCTTGTTGCGCCGCATTCTGGAATTTGTAGCTTCCAGCTGTGCAGCCTAGAAAGAGCCCTAGATGCACCAGACAAAGTTTCTAGTGCAGATGGCTGTGTCCAGGGCTGACCTTAGGGCGAGGTGTCTGAGGCAGCCGCCTAGTGACCCACACTTAGGAGGGCCATTCACCAGTCCCAGCTAACAAAATACTTGTACAAGCAAGGGCCAGATAAGTGTACCGGGATATTTCTTTTCTCGGTCGGCCCTCCGGCTTGGGTCTGGGGACAACACAGTAGCTGTGAGGGAGGCCTTTCATGGAGCGACCGGCTGCTTTGTTACATGTTACTAGGCAGGCCTGCCACTCCGCTCAAAATTAGTTTGTTATTGGCTGTAAGGCCCGGTGGTGTTGGTGGTTTCAGGCAAGTACATGCCTGCGAGAGGCGTTGCTTGATGTGTATGTGAACCTCTTGGAAGTAAAATCATTACAGCAGTCTCCAACTCTCCATGCTCCTTTCTTTCTGACTTCATACAGATTCTGAACTCAGGCTTCTACTCAAACGCTTAAACCTTTCATTCCTTCTACATTATCCAATCTGTTATTACAGCCTCAGTACTTAAAATACATCATATTATACCGCATACACCCAGCACTCCCTGAATCCCTCATTCTATACACAAATTTCCCTCCCAAAACCCAATAGCTTTATTGACGACTTATAATATTTGCATTTCAAATCTACATCTACTTCCCTTGGCAATTTTCTTGCTCCCTCGCAAAGTATCACAATGTAGATGAAGGCAGAATTTTAAATGCAAAAATTATAATAAGTAATCTTAAAGGAATCTGTTTAGGTCAAAGAGTGAGCTATATATGTTCCACTATTAAAATAAGTGATATAAGCAGCTAGCTATGGCTCTGGGAACTTTATAGTGAGTAGGGTCTATTGAGTACCATGGGTTGCAGGGGAGCTGGGTCAGGAATTTCAGTATGAGAGATGCTGGGCAGTTGTATAAAAAAATAGGGGTGCAGTATTAATGATTATAAGGGCTGAATGAAAAGTATAGCGTGCTAGTGATTTTACTTCCCCAAATTTCAAATACACTTAAAGCAACACCTCCACTGAGTGTTTGTCATGTTCGAGTGTACATGCGCTCAGGACACAGACCCTCGGAGCAGTGGTAGTGATTTGGAGACACAAACCCCTGACCCGGGGAAGAGTATCCTGGACGTGGATAGATGATATTCTGGGATTCATAGTTGCAAGATGTTATTGTAGAATTAATGGAGAGTGCAACATATGTATATATATATAATATATTCTGGCTTCACTGTGACTTATAGTTAGTTAATAGGAGTAGCTGCAGGATTCATGAGAGAAAAACATAGCAATGTAGGATGTTCAGGTTTAGAGTAAACTGGTAGAAGATTGACTCATAGATGCAAACTAAGGTTTGTTGCAGGTTCACAGTACATAATATTATATAGAGCTGTATGTCAGTAATAAGCAGAGCAGCACAGGTGATAGACAAGTTGCAAGTTTAAGGCATTAAATACTGTTTGTACATATATTGGAGAATCACAGGAAAGCTTTTAACTGAACACATAGATGTAGAGTTCTGAATATATTAACATATTTGGAGGAGGATATTTCAGCTATGACAACTTGTAGCAGAGAATAGTTATAAAGTTCTGAGTAAGATGCTGTTGTAGTAATTAGAGAGTGATTATAACCAAATGCATACTTGTAATTTAGAATAAAGTTCAGAGTTTGTTAAGTAGCAGTGTCCAGGAAACAAAATGGAATTATATAGATACTTGCAATTAGATGATTTTAAGCATAGCTAAAAGAAAAGGCTGTAGCTTGAATATGCTGGTAAAATCCATGCAGGAACAGTCACAGACCTCTGTTGTTCTGGAACAAAACTTTAAAGCTAATGTTATGCACATTAGGCCTGAGATGTTTTCAAAAGAGGCTGAGGGAATCAGGTGCATGAATGATTAATTAATTAGGCAGGTAAGTTGAATGCAGATACTGCCTAAAACAGCATGATTGTCAGTAGCAGGGAAGGCAGTCTTAAAAGGACAGTGATATCAGGCAGGCATATGTTACAGTGTTACAGCCAATCACAAACTATCCCATATGGGATCTGCAAAAATGTCCACACCAGAGGGAGAGTGGAGGGGAGAATGCTGTGAGTGCTCTGTGATACAACAGTGAAGGAGATGGGAGCCAAGCTGCCTGGAAGCCATGCACACATGTTAGGAGCTGTGACCACTGCTCTCCAACAAGTTTGTAGTGTTGTCTACCGCGGGTGGGGGAAGGAATCGGATGCAATAACCCTAACGATAAACAAGCAGCAGTGATATGATTTTTTTTCCCATACAAAAGATATATTGTTAATCAGGTTGCTTTATATTGCTTGTACGGCTTTTTTTCTACTAGCCATAACATTCTTATGTTTTTGTTTTGTCATTCTCACTGACTTGTTATATATTTATAAGGACTTATATATAAATATATATATATATATATATATATATATATATAATTTTTTAGATTTTTTTTTTCTGTTCTTGGTAGGGGCCCCGCTCTGCGTGAGTAAGTTAGTGACACAGTCTGTAATCTGCCGATGAGATGGCTAGCCTGACCTACCCGCCCCAGTACTTTATAAAGTGACCACAGTAGTCTGTGACATGGTCCAGCCCCCCGTACTGTATATAGTGGTATGTATAGTGACACTGTTTATCCCCCGCCCCCCCATGCTGTAGTAACAAGGTCTGTAATTTGCTGGTTCCACAAACATACACACACATACATGCATAAATACACACACAGTCACATACACACACACACACACACATGCATAAATACACACACAGTCACATACATACATACACACACATAAACACCAATGGGTAAAACAAAAACACTAACCCCTGTAGTCAGAGAAAGAGACACTAGTGAAGCATCACATCACACTCACATGATATCAGTGCAGGTCAACATTTTTCATTGGAATTTTTTTTTTTTAAGCTGGGCCCCCACCCTTGGGGGCTCGGTCGCAGTTGTGACTCTCTGCACCCCCTGTAGTTCCGCCCCTGCCGCTCTGTTATTCTGCCTAGAGCCCAGCACATCCTAGGGCCAGCTCTGGCTGTGGTCAGTTAGGGTATGTGATGGTGCCCAAACTATGGTTACTAATTGCGTTCTGGACCACTGGGCCCTTGACTGGAGCTCCCCCTTTCACCTCCTAATGGCGGCCCTGACACTCGTGACTCAGTAAACATGCGACCTGTGGTTTAAAGAACTCTGAGATAAAAAAGTAAGTCCTGAACACTTAAAGTGATGGTAAACTCTCCATTTTTAAAATCAGATCCAGACTGTTAGTGATATTTTAGATAGAGTTTAATTCATCAGTTTTAATAAAGTTGCACTATAACTTACTTTTTAATATAGATATAAAATTCAAATACCCCACGCTCCGCCGCCCACTTCAAAATTAAATTTTTCTGTGAGCTAACGGTTTGAAACAGGGGCATCAGGCACTTGATAAATCGTCCCCTAGGAGTAAATTAGAAAATTGCTTAAAATTTCGATGCTCTATGTGAATCATGAGAGAAAACTTTTGAGTTTAGCACCTTCCTGGAGAACTTACAGCAAACTCTTTGCTGTCAGCAGCACAAATCCTGTCTTTTAGCACAGCCCCAGACTTTGGCTGCTTCGATAGCCTAAAGTTTAGCGCAACTCCAGACTCTCAAGGCAGCCTTTCAGGTAGGCTTAGCACAGCCCTTACTGTGTACAGGAATACTTCTCAGGAAATCACACAAATTAACGTCTTATTTGTTGTAATTGTTTCTCAATAGCCAAATGCACCTACCACTGTGAGCGTAGCTTAAAGGGACAGTGTACTGCAAAACTGCTTTTCCTTAATATGTTTCTAATGACTTGTTATACCAGCTGCAAAGTATTATATGTATGAGAAATTGCTTTGGATTTATTTTTGTTTACAAAATAATTGTTTTTTTTTTAAACCAAACCCATTAAATGGTTGAGCAGAAAGATCAGATCTCTGCGTTTTATCACTTTCTATACACACACATGCTTCTTTATATTATCTCTGTCTGTATACCAAAGTGTAATACTTAGGGCTGGATGATCTATACCTCACCAGATCAGATGTGTTTTTTCTCGCCGACCCTCGCAGGGGCTGCCCTGGTGGAATGATCGTAAAAAAAAGGGCAGTCCCTGCGAGTAGAGAGATGTCTCTTATTGAAAGTAATGAAGCTCGCTGGATAGGAACACTTTGCTCCATAAAGCGAAGTTAGCTGTGAGAAGGGGTCGCACTTTCAAAATTAAATCCTGCAGCCAATATAAATCACATTACGCTGCTTTCGGGGTATAGCATCTTACATTTGCCTATATTTTTCGTATGCATGTGTATTTCTATTAGGGTTATAAGTTAGCGCTGCAGAATCTGTTGGCGCTCTACAAATAACCGATAATAATAAGTATTTGGAGTGTTTTGAGAAAAGCTCACCACCTTTTAGTTGGTGAGAAAATACTGTGAGATCTGAAGTTGAAAATCTTTACAGAATTACGCTGGAATAAGAGAGACAATTTCGTATACGCCTCTAGAACACCAATAATCAGCCCATTTTATGAAAAAAAAAACAATTACGCTTTGTATTTATACGTACACATTTCTAAGTGTTTCTTGCGCATCCAGTGTACTAAAATTATGATTTACATTGTGCATAGTTAATTTGATTTATTTCTGTGTAAATTACATACAAATTTTACATTTTTGGTGAAGAATTTTGTTACAATTTTTGATACACCTTAATAATAAAAATTTCCCCTGCTTATTTTTGTGTGAAAGGTTAAATTATACGTTTAATATGATGTTAAAATACAAATTTTATTGTGCACTTTTCATACGAAAATGCAGTATACGCCCCTTAGCGAGACACCCAGTTTTCAGGGTAAAAAGGGGCTTTAGATCATTCCACTAAGGAAATAGGATTAGCAAACATTACTTAATAATCTCGCCAGCCCAGAGATCTTTAGATCGTTGGGCCCTTAGAGAGAACAACTTAAAATGAACATTGTATTACTTATCTCTCCTACCTACCACTGGGAGTGTAATTTCTTCTGATGGCTATGTGTACACAGCTTTTCTATAGCCTATACTTAAAGGGACTGTATACAACAATTTTCATATAACTGCATGTAACAGACACTACTATAAAGAAGAATATGCACAGATACTGATCTAAAAATCCAGTATAGAACCTTTTAAAAACTTACTTAGAAGCTCCCAGTTTAGCATTGTTGATGAGGTTAGGCATGGACACCCAGTAAAAGGGGCTGGAAAATCAGAAAGAGCAGACACTCCCTCTTTCCCCCTAACCTGCATATAAAAAGACAGATTACACAAAATGGAATCTGTAGACCTGGATCTACATCTCATAATTTGGGGCTTCTTTAGGAGTCTAAAAATCAGCACAATGTTATGAAAAAAATAGGCAAAACTATACATTGTTATTATTATCGGTTATTTGTAGAGCGCCAACAGATTCCGCAGCGCTATAAACATAGGTGGAATACAAGGAAACATTTATAGGGATCAGACGGTAAGAGGGCTCTGCCAAGAGTTGCACTGTTGTAGTCAGCTCTAAATAAGGTGATCGACAAACAGCTGGGCTCTTAGGCTTAAATGCTAAGGGGGTTCATGGGGATAGCAATGGAGGAGAGGAAACGGTATAAAGAAAGGTTAGTGTACATTGTATGCATCCCTGAACAGTAGAGTCTTTAGGGAGCGCTTGAAGTTTTCAAAACTAGGGGAGAGTCTTGTGGAGCGAGGCAGAGAGTTCCACAAGATGGGAGCCAGTCTGGAGAAGTCCTGTAAACTGGAGTGTGATGAGGTAACAAGTGAGGAGGAGAGTAGGAGGTCATGAGCAGAGCGAAGGGGACGGGAGGGAGAGTATCTGGAGATAAGGTCTGAGATATAGGGGGGAGCAGTGCAGTTGAGGGCTTTGTATGTCAGAGTCAGAATTTTGTGTTTAATCCTGGAGGCAAGAGGAAGCCAGTGAAGGGATTGGCAGAGAGGTGCAGCAGATGAAGAGCAACGTATAAGGAAGATGAGCCTGGCAGAGGCATTCATTATGAATTGTAAAGGAGCTAGGCGGCAGCTGGGGAGACCAGAGAGGACAGAGTCGCAGTAATCGAGGCGGGAAAGGATGAGAGAGTGGATTAAAATCTGTTGTGTGTTGTGTAAGGACATTTTTAATTTTAGAGATGTTTTTAAGGTGGAAGCGGCAGGATTTAGCCAAGGACTGAATGTGAGGAGTGAATGAAAGATCTGAGTCAAGTGTGACCCCAAGAAATCAGGAATGCGGGGTAGGGGTAATGATGGAGTTGTCGACAGTTATAGAGAGATAGGGGGTGGAGATTTTGGAAGAAGGAGGGAAAATAAGAAGCTCAGTTTTGGAGAGATTTAGCTTGAGGTAGTGAGAGGACATCCAGAAAGAGATGTGAGAAAGACAGTTAGTGACACGGGTTAGCAAGGAAGGAGATAGGTCTGGTGCAGAAAAGTAGATTTGCGTGTTGTCTGCATACAAATGAGATTGGAACCCGTCTGACTTTATTAGCGAACCTAACACTCCCAGATGGGCTATATAAATGGTTCATCTACAAAACATTTATGCAAAGAAAAATCTAGTGTACAATCTCCCTTTAAGTAGAGAAACTTTCAGTATAGGTAGGAATACCACAGGCATAATCAGCTATTTAAAATGCAGATATATATGTATAGGAGCTATTTGCAAACTATTGAATGTACTCCAGGAGGTAAAATGAATCATTGGCAACAAATTAAAAGGGTGAAAAATGTAGGATAAACTGTTCCTTTAATAAATGTACACCATAATGTTTATATAAAGTGCACTGTTTTGCAGTTGTTATCAGTTAAAGCCAATTAGAGAAATATATTGAGCAGGGTTAGCCTTGAAAATTCTGCAGTGTGCTTTTCAAGCTCTGAGAATTAGAAAAACCACAATTGTCAGAGCTAAATTACACAAAAAGAGAACACAATCAATATTTAAATAAGAGATAATGAGATTAAATTGCAAAGTAGTTTTATTCTGCATAACTATTTTATATATACTGTCCCTTTAAGCAGGTGCATGTTGAAGAGCTCCTTCATATATCGCTAAATAACGCTCACCTCCAACACCATAATACAATTAAAATAAATGCAGCAAATCAGTTAGAGCAAATAGCATTGCATTACCTCATTAATTACCAATCACTTTGTAACACTGGAGCGTGTAACTGTTTTCTTAGACAAAAGCAAGGCCTAGTGTCATGTTGCAGTAAGTATGGAAAGAGACAAAATACTGTTTGCTACCTTATATTCTGCCATATATGAAGTGAGTAACTATGCAATACAGCAAAGTGATTTATACTTAGGGTTCTACACAGAGGTAAAGGCTTTAAAGAATGCAAGTCCAGAATACACTCCCTGAAATAAACTTCAAAAATAGTTTTCCAATTCTACAGCCCTTCACAGATGTCTATATTGATGTATATGTCATAGATACTGTATGTCAGTATGTTAAATTTGATCCAACTCCTGCCCAAACACAGTGTAGTAAAAAAAAGACATCCTATATAGATTTTCATAAAATATCACCTATTTTTACAATCACTTATTTATAGCTGCAAACTAGTGTTTGCTGACAGGCAATTGTTATTTCTATATGATGACTTGACAGCAATAAGTACATTAAACTCCTTATTTTAATGAAGGGCCGCCTCTTTTAATTAAGGGGTGATAATGACTGCTTTAGGATACCCCCTCCCATGTAAGAGCCCCAATCCCCCATACAGTAAATACATTAGTCCAAAAAATCAATAAAGACAGTGAAAAAGAATACACTTGCAAGCTCTCCACCAAATATTCTCACAAGAATTGAATTAAAGACAAAGAAAAACTGTATAGCTCTAGAACAAGTTAAAACATAACTTTTATTGAAGAAAATATTCATTGGTTGTTAAAAAATGGGAAAAGCTATAAAGCAACACCTGCTATTGCATTAAATAAAATAGTCTATATAAAAATTATTGTGGTAGGAAGAATATTCCACTCATATGTTGGATATGTCCTTCCTCATATTACATCACATTCTGCAGGAAGCTATATATCTATATGGACAGATATTGTAATATAATTGTAGTATATAGTTGTGCCTGCTGTCAGAGCTCATATATATGACAAATAAATATAACTGGTATTAGAATAACTGGTTAGCGAATACTGTATCAATAAAGTGGCACATTACTAATTGTTGTGTTGTAGACTGTACATTCCCCGTTCTGGTTGCTCTTATTAGTCAGACTCGTTTGGATCTAAAAAATGTATCAAATGCAACTAATATTGCAAAATATAAGTATTTATAAAGGGTTGGTTACTTAAACACAAACAAAGATTGATTATGTTTACTCATAAAAACTCAT
Source organism: Bombina bombina (assembly GCF_027579735.1). NCBI lineage: Eukaryota > Metazoa > Chordata > Amphibia > Anura > Bombinatoridae > Bombina > Bombina bombina. The sequence continues at coordinate 153,903,411 of NC_069507.1, forward strand.
CCAAACTCATCCACTGGTGGATAATGTGCGTGTAAATCTATACACATTAGGAGTAAACCTATTTTGTACCGTTAAATATAATCCCAATAAAGTACAGCTAATTAGATCTCAAGTATATTGCCTACTTGTGCAAACTTATAAGTATATGTAGGAAGGTTGTGTATACCGATAAAGCACTTATAAACTGATTCTGTATATTCCAAAATGAAACACAGCATAGGTGTTTATATTGATGCTTATTTATGCTTATGCTGATTGCCCTTTTAAGGCAGTGAAAGAGCTGAATGCCCTTTTAAGTGCAATGCCCATACAAATGCCCCTTTAGGGGCATTGGGTAGCTTAGGTTTTTTTAGACTTAGTTTTTTTATTTTGGGGGGGTTGGTTGCGTGGGGGGTTTTACTGTTAGGGGGTAATTGGTAAAAAAATGTAGGCAAAAGAGCTGTTTAACTTAGGACAAAGTCCTGCAAAATCCTTTTTAAGGTCTATTGGTAGCTTAGCATTAGATTAGGGGGTGTTTTTTTTAGGGGGGGGGTTATTTTATAGGGGTATTAGTTTAGGTTTATTTTTTTTATTGGATAGCTTTGTTTATTTTTTTCTGTAATTTTACATTTTTTACTTTTTGTAATATTAGCTTTGGGGTTTGTATTTTTGTTTTTAAATAGACTGCCCTCTGGGCAGGCTTATCGCCTAGTATATATATTTATATAAAATAATCAAAAAGGCAAAGCAAGTGTTCAGTATGAGGATTCCACGAGGGGGTTATGAGTAGTATAAGTATAACACCCTCTTGTTTCCAAGGAATCAGTCCCAATGAAATCCGTATTTGTCAGGGACAACAGTCAGTATGCAGTAAATACAAAAGTCCCAGCGTTGGTTCCTGGTGTTTAAGCTCCGTATTTGGGTGATAGTGTAGATGTCACTCCAACCTAGATGTCACGGGTGTCTAAGTGCAGAGATAATAGACAGTCATTGTAAGCTTATCCGGAAGATCTCTTACCCTCCACGAGACTTGGTGGGGTGCCTGGGCGCACTGCTGTACTTCTCCTCGGACTGGTGTGGAAACCCTTCCGTGGGGGTGCAGCGTGTGGGTCCTTCTTGGCGTGCTTGGAGATCCGGCTCTGGTAACGTGGTGTACTCTTGCGCTCCCCGTGACGTCGCTAGGTGGATTGTGGGTATTGTAGTTCCGGGCACTCCCGGAAATCAACGCTGGTTGGGCTACTGGTACAACAGAACAGTGTGCGGTATATCCTCCGCTATAGAACAAGGATCAAGAAGGGAATAAAAGTCTGTTGACTCAATGATGTATTGCTGGAAAAACTTGTTTTATTACGAGAATCCAAAACAAGTCAAAGTAAGCAAAAGTGAACAAAGTAAAGTACAAACGGGTCACAGTGAGGGACGCCTGACGCGTTTCGCGCATGCGTAGATGCGCTTCTTCAGAGGCTAATTAGTTAGTGGCCAGTACAGCTATTTAAACGATACAACCACCAATCCTAGGGTAGCTGTAAGGGATGGCCAATGGGTGCAACATATCCAAGCAGCAGTGTGTTAACATATAATATGCAATCAAGGTATTTTCAAATGGTTGCTGTTTGGAAGGGGCACATCTAAATACAAAGTTCACTGTTAACAACTCTTCAATCAAATATAGAACATGTAAATCAACAATATTCCCTATGGAGCTAAACATTTAAACAATACATATAAATAAAATTATAAAATAAAGTAAAATATATGTACTAGGAATCAATAATTAAAAGTAGTAAATGGGAAATAAATAAAACTGTATCATATGGTTTGCTATAAGTCCTGAAATAACATAGATGTGAATCTGGTGTACGTAATCCCAAGAATGTCTCAAAAAGGCATAATTTAGGCAAAATAGGGAGTAAACCAGAACGGGGTCTGAAAGACAGGGCTGAAAACAAATAAAATTAATATTTTAAATAAGGCAAAAACTAATAAACCTAGAGAGGTATCTATATAGAAATAGATACAGGGGTAGGGAAGGTATGTAAAATCTTTAACAAAATTGTCTACAAGGTTTACTAAACTGAAATCAAAGTAAGGATACCAAAGGAGGATGTATATCTATCCATCTCCTATTTAAGTGGATATTGGAATTAGTGTTTGTAGAGTCTACACTTATATAGGTAGTTATGTTACTTGTGTTATATCTATGCATATGATGTGGATCAATTATTTAGATAGCTAGTGTTCCTCAGACCCATGGGTATTAGCTCGCTACGGTAAGATTATTGAAGATTCTACTGGTTCCCACTGGTTTAATACTGGGATTAGGTAGGGTAGTAGTACCTATACATATAGGTCAACATCTAATCTTTTATTGATGCCATGGGGGTATCTTGTGTTCAATTTTAGGATCCAATATACTTCTCTTTTTAGTAGCCTAGCTGTTCTATCTCCTCCTCTGGCATTTTGTACAATTCTCTCAATCCCCATAAAGGAGAAGAATGTGGTCCCTATGCCATGTTGGCGGAAATGTTTCGCCACTGGTGTTTTAGGATCTTTTTCAGTTAGGGACAGTAAGTGCTCTCTTATTCGGTCTTTTAAAGGACGTGTGGTAATTCCTGTATATTGTTGGAAACAATATTGGCATGTAATCAGATAGATAACGTATTGCGATGTGCAATCTATTCTTTGTCTGATAGTATATGTTTCTTTAGTGTTGGTTGAGGTAAAAGTATAATTTTTTTCTGTGTAGTCACAGCTCTTACAGGGTGTATGACCGCACTTAAAAGAGCCTGGGGTCAAACTTAGCCAGTTTGTCTGGGTTTGTGTTTTTTCTGAGAATTTTTTATTCATAAGATTATTTAATGAGGGGGCCTTTTTCGCTACAAATTTAATCCCTTTAGAAATGATTTGTTTCAATGTATTGTCATTATTTAGTATTACAAGGTTTTTCTTAATAATATTGCACACTTTGTAATACTGTGTGCTGTACTGTGTAGAGAAGACTATGTTATCATTATCAATCTCGGTGGTTTTCTTATTAAATAGTGTATTTCTGTTTAATTTTTGAACTTCTTTGTTTATATTTTGAAGTTTAAATTTGTTATACCCTCTTTTGATCAGTCTGTTTGTTAGTTCCTCAGCTTCTAATTTGTAGGTTTCTATATTAGAACAGTTTCTACGCAATCTTAGATACTGACCTTTGGGGATACCTTTCTTTAGGTGTGGTACATGGCATGAATCTGCTCTCAAGATGGTATTTTTTGATGTTGGTTTCCTGTAGGTGGATGTACTGATACTCATATTAGTTGTGTCTATTTGGAGTTTTAAGTCCAGATATTCAATCATAAAGTTATCACTTTTGTGAGTGAATGTTAAATTATAATTATTGTTACTAATATGTGTCATGAAGTCATCAATAGTATGTTCTTTGTGTGTTGTGTCCCATATAATAATAAGGTCATCTATAAAGCGACCGTATAATTTGATGTTGTTTTTAAAGGGAAAATCTGTTGCGAATATATGGGTGAGTTCCATCATACCCATATATATGTTGGCGTATGCCGGGGCGAATTTAGCGCCCATGGCAGTGCCACGTTTTTGTAAATAGTAGTTGCCCTCATGTACAAAGTAATTATGTTTAAGTAGAAATTCTGTTGTTTCTACAACAAAGGTTATAAAGTTTATATCAAAATTGGTGTGTCTGAGCAACATTTTACTAAGGGCTTCAAGGCCTGTGGTATGGGGAATGTTTGAGTAGAGAGCGGCCACGTCTATAGTGAGCCAGACGTAGCCGCTGTCCCACTGGACATTGTCTAGTTGCTGGATGAGGTGGCCACTGTCCCTTATATATCCTGGTAGAGTTTGGACTATTGGTTGGAGTATGTGATCCAGCCAGCCTCCCAATTTTTCACATAGGGAGCCCTGGCTGGCCACAATGGGTCTGCCCGGCGGTCTTGTGAGACTCTTGTGGATTTTGGGTACTATTCTGAAGCTAGGTATAGTGGGAGCTTCATTAAGTAAAGTTTTAGTGAGTTCATCTGTCATAAAGCCATGTTCTTTGGCTGTGTCCAAGTGATTTTTTAATTGGTTAGTGAAGGAAAGGGTGGGATTGAAAGTTAATTTCTTATATTGTTCCTCATCAGTTAGTTGTCTATTTATTTCCTCAAGGTAATCAGCAGTGTTAAGGAGAACAATAGCGCCACCCTTGTCAGCCTTAGTTATGACTATATTAGGATTCTTTTGTAGTTCTTTAAGTGCCTTTCTTTCTTTGTAGGTCAAGTTATCTCTGACTTTTGTGTTGGTACTGAGATGTAGATGTGCATTTAAATCTGTTAATTCTTTTTCTACTGATCTCTGAAAGAGATCTATTAGGTGATCACGTGCATGAACTGGATAAAAATAAGATTTTTCCTTTAGTGAGTAGGCGGGGGGGTTGGTGTGTGTGTATCCTTCAGCTCGTGTGGTGTCTTGTTGAAGGGATGTGAGTGTCGTGAGATCAGTTAGGTCTGAGAATCGGAGGCCTATTGTGTTCTCCCGTGTTGCTTCAATCATGTGATCATCTCGTGGTGTATCAGTGTTAAAAAAGTGTTTCTTTAAAACTATTTTCCTTACCAGTTTGTTAGTGTCCAGAAGGGTGCTAAAAAAATCAAAATTAGTTGCTGGTGCAAAACTTAAACCTTTATTTAATAAATTGATGTGAAAATATGATAGAGTAAAGTCAGAGAGGTTCACTACAGCTATTTCTTCTTGTTTTTCCTGACCCTGCTGGGGTATCTATATGTTTGGTCACTTTTCTTAGGGGTACTAGCTTGTTGAGGTGATTTAACTAAACTTTTCAGATTTTGTCTAGTTCCAGATATATTGCTGGAGGTGGTTGGCAATGTGTCTGTATCTTCTGTTGTTGTTTCTACAGTTTCCCCCTCTAGATTATCTGTATCAATGCTGGAGAAAGTTACTTTTCTAGGTGTTTGATTCTTAATCTGTTGTGTCTTGTTTTTAGTGCTATTGGATTGGGTCTTTTTTTGAGAGCCCCTTCTGCCTTGTGGTCTGGTTTTTTGCCATGAATACACTATGTCAAGATCATAGTCTTTCTTATCTCTATTATATTTCTGTACCTTTCTGTCTGAGAGTGTAGCATCTAGTTGATCGATAGTATTATCTAACTGTAATTTATAATCTATATATTTTTGTGTTGACTCAAAGGTTTTTAGTATATCAGTAATTTTGTTGATTTCAGCTAATATCGTCTCCCTTTCTTCCCTTTTATGTTTAAGTAACTGCTTCATACATTTAATAGAGCAGTTGGTTAAGTTTGTATTCCATTCTTCCATAAAGATGGGATTATCTAGGGCAAAGGAGGGGTATTTTTTCATACGTAGTCCTCTGGGGACTTTATTTTCAGCTATGTACAAATCCAAAAACTCAATATCCCACCACAAATTTGTTTCCTTAAATTTCAGTTTTTCTAGACTAGAAAATACTGTGTCTAGATTGTCTTCCCTAATGGAGTCTAGGGCATCACTGTGACCCTTAAGAGCTGATGCCATAATGCGTTTTCTTTTTTGTTGTTCATCTAATACCCCTGTGGGAGCTAGTGTAGTAGCCATTTTAGAAAACTATATGTTTAGACAGCAGCAAATATGACACTGTGAATAGTAATGCAATATGATAACTAAGTTAGATATGCAATATCGTAATTATTCAGTCCAGCAATAGTATATTATTGTAGCCAATAACTGAGCACTTAGGATAATAATAAACAAAATAATCAAAAAGGCAAAGCAAGTGTTCAGTATGAGGATTCCACGAGGGGGTTATGAGTAGTATAAGTATAACACCCTCTTGTTTCCAAGGAATCAGTCCCAATGAAATCCGTATTTGTCAGGGACAACAGTCAGTATGCAGTAAATACAAAAGTCCCAGCGTTGGTTCCTGGTGTTTAAGCTCCGTATTTGGGTGATAGTGTAGATGTCACTCCAACCTAGATGTCACGGGTGTCTAAGTGCAGAGATAATAGACAGTCATTGTAAGCTTATCCGGAAGATCTCTTACCCTCCACGAGACTTGGTGGGGTGCCTGGGCGCACTGCTGTACTTCTCCTCGGACTGGTGTGGAAACCCTTCCGTGGGGGTGCAGCGTGTGGGTCCTTCTTGGCGTGCTTGGAGATCCGGCTCTGGTAACGTGGTGTACTCTTGCGCTCCCCGTGACGTCGCTAGGTGGATTGTGGGTATTGTAGTTCCGGGCACTCCCGGAAATCAACGCTGGTTGGGCTACTGGTACAACAGAACAGTGTGCGGTATATCCTCCGCTATAGAACAAGGATCAAGAAGGGAATAAAAGTCTGTTGACTCAATGATGTATTGCTGGAAAAACTTGTTTTATTACGAGAATCCAAAACAAGTCAAAGTAAGCAAAAGTGAACAAAGTAAAGTACAAACGGGTCACAGTGAGGGACGCCTGACGCGTTTCGTGCATGCGTAGATGCGCTTCTTCAGAGGCTAATTAGTTAGTGGCCAGTACAGCTATTTAAACGATACAACCACCAATCCTAGGGTAGCTGTAAGGGATGGCCAATGGGTGCAACATATCCAAGCAGCAGTGTGTTAACATATAATATGCAATCAAGGTATTTTCAAATGGTTGCTGTTTGGAAGGGGCACATCTAAATACAAAGTTCACTGTTAACAACTCTTCAATCAAATATAGAACATGTAAATCAACAATATTCCCTATGGAGCTAAACATTTAAACAATACATATAAATAAAATTATAACACTAGGCGGGTAGAAGAATTCCATAACATTTCATTTCTATGGGAAGAATACATCAACAGCCAACAGTAACCCATTTCCTTGCCCAATCCTACTAATACACTATAAAACTACAATCTCGCACAAAACATCCCTACACTCAAAGCCGAAACATATTTACTACACAGAGCTACTCCATGACAGTCAGGAAAAGGTCATAGACATTCTCACAAAGGTCACTTTTATCATAACCATACCCATAGTATGCTATTATTTTTGAGTGTCGGCTGATTGGTACCTGTTGTCTAACCCAGCACTAATGCTCAACCTCGAGTCCTACTGCTTATAAAATTAATTGTCTCATTGTAACAAATAATTATCCATTGTAACAATTGATGTTAATTTAAGTTTTTTTTTTCTTTTTTTTTTTTTTTTTTTTTTCACTTTGTTCTTCTAATGCTTTTCTATGTATATTTTGGAATTATCTCAATAAAAAAAAAAAATAGAAAAAAAAAAAAAAAAAAAAAAAAAAAAAAAAAATAAATAAAATTATAAAATAAAGTAAAATATATGTACTAGGAATCAATAATTAAAAGTAGTAAAAATTAAAAGTAGTAAATGGGAAATAAATAAAACTGTATCATATGGTTTGCTATAAGTCCTGAAATAACATAGATGTGAATCTGGTGTACGTAATCCCAAGAATGTCTCAAAAAGGCATAATTTAGGCAAAATAGGGAGTAAACCAGAACGGGGTCTGAAAGACAGGGCTGAAAACAAATAAAATTAATATTTTAAATAAGGCAAAAACTAATAAACCTAGAGAGGTATCTATATAGAAATAGATACAGGGGTAGGGAAGGTATGTAAAATCTTTAACAAAATTGTCTACAAGGTTTACTAAACTGAAATCAAAGTAAGGATACCAAAGGAGGATGTATATCTATCCATCTCCTATTTAAGTGGATATTGGAATTAGTGTTTGTAGAGTCTACACTTATATAGGTAGTTATGTTACTTGTGTTATATCTATGCATATGATGTGGATCAATTATTTAGATAGCTAGTGTTCCTCAGACCCATGGGTATTAGCTCGCTACGGTAAGATTATTGAAGATTCTACTGGTTCCTACTGGTTTAATACTATTATTAAGAAAAACCTTGTAATACTAAATAATGACAATACATTGAAACAAATCATTTCTAAAGGGATTAAATTTGTAGCGAAAAAGGCCCCCTCATTAAATAATCTTATGAATAAAAAATTCTCAGAAAAAACACAAACCCAGACAAACTGGCTAAGTTTGACCCCAGGCTCTTTTAAGTGCGGTCATACACCCTGTAAGAGCTGTGACTACACAGAAAAAAATTATACTTTTACCTCAACCAACACTAAAGAAACATATACTATCAGACAAAGAATAGATTGCACATCGCAATACGTTATCTATCTGATTACATGCCAATATTGTTTCCAACAATATACAGGAATTACCACACGTCCTTTAAAAGACCGAATAAGAGAGCACTTACTGTCCCTAACTGAAAAAGATCCTAAAACACCAGTGGCGAAACATTTCCGCCAACATGGCATAGGGACCACATTCTTCTCCTTTATGGGGATTGAGAGAATTGTACAAAATGCCAGAGGAGGAGATAGAACAGCTAGGCTACTAAAAAGAGAAGTATATTGGATCCTAAAATTGAACACAAGATACCCCCATGGCATCAATAAAAGATTAGATGTTGACCTATATGTATAGGTACTACTACCCTACCTAATCCCAGTATTAAACCAGTGGGAACCAGTAGAATCTTCAATAATCTTACCGTAGCGAGCTAATACCCATGGGTCTGAGGAACACTAGCTATCTAAATAATTGATCCACATCATATGCATAGATATAACACAAGTAACATAACTACCTATATAAGTGTAGACTCTACAAACACTAATTCCAATATCCACTTAAATAGGAGATGGATAGATATACATCCTCCTTTGGTATCCTTACTTTGATTTCAGTTTAGTAAACCTTGTAGACAATTTTGTTAAAGATTTTACATACCTTCCCTACCCCTGTATCTATTTCTATATAGATACCTCTCTAGGTTTATTAGTTTTTGCCTTATTTAAAATATTAATTTTATTTGTTTTCAGCCCTGTCTTTCAGACCCCGTTCTGGTTTACTCCCTATTTTGCCTAAATTATGCCTTTTTGAGACATTCTTGGGATTACGTACACCAGATTCACATCTATGTTATTTCAGGACTTATAGCAAACCATATGATACAGTTTTATTTATTTCCCATTTACTACTTTTAATTATTGATTCCTAGTACATATATTTTACTTTATTTTATAATTTTATTTATATGTATTGTTTAAATGTTTAGCTCCATAGGGAATATTGTTGATTTACATGTTCTATATTTGATTGAAGAGTTGTTAACAGTGAACTTTGTATTTAGATGTGCCCCTTCCAAACAGCAACCATTTGAAAATACCTTGATTGCATATTATATGTTAACACACTGCTGCTTGGATATGTTGCACCCATTGGTCATCCCTTACAGCTACCCTAGGATTGGTGGTTGTATCGTTTAAATAGCTGTACTGGCCACTAACTAATTAGCCTCTGAAGAAGCGCATCTACGCATGCGCGAAACGTGTCAGGCGTCCCTCACTGTGACCCGTTTGTACTTTACTTTGTTCACTTTTGCTTACTTTGACTTGTTTTGGATTCTCGTAATAAAACAAGTTTTTCCAGCAATACATCATTGAGTCAACAGACTTTTATTCCCTTCTTGATCCTTATATATTTATATATGTCTATATATGTGTATGTATGTATTTACAGTCATATATACACATATAAAAAACATTAATATATATGTACACACATATAGACATGTATATATATATATAAGTGCATTATATCCCTTTGCAGTTAATTCGGATTCCCGTTAGCGCAAAATACATTTTTTTTGGAACTTGTAATACGAACTCAAACCAACAAGCGCAAAAATGAAAATCCTAGCAGATATTTTGCGATCGCTAAAAAACTGAACAAATATTTTTCAAAGTCTGAAAAAATAATACCTGTGTGAGTACATTTTTGTAGTAAAAGAACACTGGTAAATATTCACTGAATATATTTTAAAATAAGTTATTGTTACATTTATTATTATTATTATTTGTACTTGTAGGACCTTTTGCATCTAACCTAAATCAGCACTTGTCACGTTCTAATGTTGAATGCTGAGTGCTGCAAACCCATGACCGAGTGTGTTAAAGGGAATTAGGTCTGTAGGTTATGAGTAAGAGTTGACTCATCCAAAAGGTGCATGAGACATAAAACGGTGCCTTATTGATCATTATGTCTAGAAGTACAATTACTAGTCAGAGATTTCACTAAGTGCAATCAATCAAGGCAGTGAAATATATTCATTTACTCTTCAAAGGCAGATACATATTTTTATGTATTTATTCAGCTATAGATTAGTTTTTTTCACCTATTGTTTACTCATGTACACTTTAGGGATATCTAAGTAATACAAGTTGCACAAGTTTTATTGTAATTATTACATTCAATTATAAGTCTATTATACAATATGTGCCATTATAGGTTTTCTTAAAGGGACATGAAACCCATGTTTTTTTTCTTTCATGATTCAGACAGAGAGTAACATTTAATTAAAAAAAAATAGCTTTCTAATTTATGTATATTATCACATTTTATTTTATTGATATTTATTGTTGTAAGGCAGGTATGTAGGCTCAGGAGTGTGGGTCTGTAGCATTATATGGAAGCAGTTTGCAAGAATACGTCTAAAAATGTGATACATTGTGCAAACGTTGCTGTAGTCTAGTGCTCAGAAGTGCATACAAGTATTAAAAGCATTCTTGCAAAACTGCTGCCGTATTGTGCTCCAATATACATGCACACAACTACCAAATTGTGTTCTTCAACAAAGAATAACATAAGGACAAAGTAAATTTGATAACATAAGTAAAACAGACTTGTATTCTCTGTCTGAATCATGAAACAAAAATGTTGTCAAAAAGAAAAGAAAGTATCCCGAATATCCAAAATGTTAAAAATTAGCAGCTTTATTAGTAAATCTTAAAAAGCGGACATGTGAGCACACAAACAGAAGGGTTTTACGCGTTTCGGCGTTAGCCGTACTCATAAACCTGCACAGACACCGGTGTGTGTCGTTTAAAAAGGATTAATGTAAGCTGGTCATTGGTTGGTGCTAAACACACCCCTGTTAACCAGTTGATTGTCTGAATATACTTAGAAAACTCAGCTTAGTTAGAAGGATGATGAAGTTAAACAATGTGCAAAATCAAATTATATGTTTAAATGTTTAAAGAAATACAGCTACATGGGGTACAGATATAAATATAAATTATTATTTGTATATTTATATCTGTACCCCATGTAGCTGTATTTCTGTTTAAAGGGACATGTCTGTTTAAAGGGACATGAAACAATGTGAAACAACTTTCTCTTTTACTTCTATTATCACATTTTCTTTGTTCTCTTGGCATCTTTAGATGAAAAGCAGGGACGTACATTTAGGAGTATGCATGTCTGGAGTTCTATATGGCAGCAGATTTGCAAGAGCACTAGATGGCAGAACTATTTTCTGCTATATAGTGCTCCAGTCAGCTAGTACCTAGGTATCACCTTAACAAAGAATACTACAGAACGAAACAATTTTGATAAAGTAAATTGATGTTGCCTGCTCTGTCTGAATCACAAAAGAAAGGGTTTGGGTTTTATATCCCTTTAAATTAAAAAATAAAAATAAAAAATTAGCACCTGCAGTTCCTGAGACAAGTTTCTTAAAACTTAGAGAAAGAAAATACAGTACATCCATCCTAGCAATTAATACAACAAATATTTCTATCCCCTTAGACAATAAAGATATTGGTTATACGCTCCTATACTATACATCACTGCTTTATTAAACATTGTGTTAAAGCTACATACTGTATTTAAATATAAACTTCCTGAAGAATAAAGGGTTTTTTTGCACTCTTTTCCTTATTCACTGTTGTCAGACAGAGTTGCAGGCAGTAGGTGCAGCACCACTAGTTGCTATCAGCACACTGGGATTTGTCATTCCAATTTGGCGGCTTGTCCCCGCCCCTCCCCTGGAGCTGGGTATGAATGTATGGGGTCTCTGTGTCCTGCCTGCGCCCCTCCTCCATGTAGGACATTAGGGCACGAGCGGGAGAGCGAACTAGTGACCCTGAGGTAAGCAAGTCAGTCAGAGCTGGGGCCAGAGAGCGCACAGCAAGGCAGCCAGGGGCAGCACGGGAACGAGCAGCTTTATAAAGGCAACAAGGAGGAGCTTTATATCCGTGACCGTGAGTGCACTCTAGGGATCCACAGCAGAGGGCACCCTGACTGGATATTATCTGAGCACATGGCCACACACTCCAGCCTTGCACTGGAGTGAGGCTCGTCTTGTTTTACCAGCAGCCGCAGACCTGGTGAATAATAATGTCATATTGCTAGACACGGCTGTCATCTCATACAAACATGCGGTCCTACAGTGTGATGGACGTGTGCGTCCAGGATGTGGAGAAGAGGAGAAACCCATCCAAGCACTATGTGAGTAAAAGCGATAATGTGCACAACCTGGGAGGGTGACAGCTCAGTGTCTGGCACTTACTGATTGGTACATGGGCATGTGTATCTGTATATATAGCAGCTGGCAGAGCATATAAAAGCTAGCAGTGCATCTAACAGTGCATATAGCAGCAGGCAGTGTATATATAGCAGCTGGCAGTGCATATAAAAGCTAGCAGTGCATATAACAGTGCATATAGCAGCTGGCAGTGTATATATAGCAGCTGGCAGTGCATATAAAAGCTAGCAGTGCATATAACAGTGCATATAGCAGCTGGCAGTGTATATATAGCAGCTGGCAGTACATATAAAAGCTAGCAGTGCATCTAACAGTGCATATAGCAACAGGCAGTGTATATATAGCAGCTGGCAGTGCATATAAAAGCTAGCAGTGCATCTAACAGTGCATATAGCAACAGGCAGTGTATATATAGCAGCTGGCAGTGCATATAAAAGCTAGCAGTGCATATAACAGTGCATATAGCAGCAGGCAGTGTATATATAGCAGCTAGCAGTGCATATAAAAGCTAGCAGTGCATATAACAGTGCATATAGCAGCAGGCAGTGTATATATAGCAGCTGGCAGTGCATATAACAGTGCATATAGCAGCTGGCTGTGATATTATTTATGACAGATGTGAGGACCTATAATGTTTACTGCAATGTTTACATCCAAAACTGACTACAGTAATGTACAGAATGCCATTGCAACCATAACACTGTGCATTATTTATATCTGACACATTTATGGCACTGAATTAGAAAATATATGTGCATATATTTATAATAATGTAATATAAACAATGAAAATATACGTGCATGTATTTATAATAATGCATAACAATAATTACAATATATGTGCAAGTGTGAATATAACATATTAGTGATATAATAATAATATTGAGAAACCTATACAGTGTACAAACATGTAGCATATATGTGGAATCGGAATCTCTGTGTGTATGTGTGTATGTATGTGTATATATATGTGTGTGTGTGTTTGTTTTATTTTTATATATATATATATAGATAGATAGATATATTCACACACACACACAAACACACACGTGTAATAAGTGCAATACACACCATCTGTTAATACACCACTTCTGTCTCATGTGATTGAGAACAATTATTGCATGTAAAAAGTGATATACACACAAATGCATAGCTAAATAAATGCATGTAAACACATACACGCTTGTGTAGTATATGTACAGTTATACTGTCTACTGTATATAAACATGGGTGGTTGCGTAAACAGTCAGTGACGTTAGAATAAAACAAGAGACTCCCTGGAATCCCTCAGCAGTTGCTTTGTGTCAAATTTACTGTGTTCTATAACTGCTGCTGTGATATCTCCCTTGGTTACAACATTGGATCCTAATACCGTGTTTGTAATCCTTCCAGCTGCTTCTGAACATGATTGCTCCAATATTTCTTCCTTTGTTTGATTTTATAACTATTGGTTCCCCATACAAGTGGGCTGTTTCCCTAAGCCAGTGATTTTTAACCTTTAGTCTGCCGTGGCACACCTGAGGATCTCTCACGGCACACTAGTGTGCCACGGCACACTGGTTGAAAAACACTGCCCTAAGCAATATGCTCGGCTCTCCTAAAGTTGTGTTCTCAATCTGAGATGAAGCCAAACTATTGTGCTACTTTGAATGGCTATTATTGTAATAAACATAGTATATGGATGAAGGTCACATCCTGGCTGCTGTAAGCATACTGTAATGGGCAAACTTCCTAAGTATCAAAGTCAGAAATATAATGTGAAAAGGAAAAGAGCCATAGATCTTTAGCACAGCATTTTGTTGGCTGTTACTACAAAGAAGAATTAACAGAGCATTATCCAGCATTGAATTTCTGCATCTTCAACATTCTAAAATCCTTCAGTGAGATTGGACAAATAGCTCTGCTGTGTCCTCTTTTATTTTCAAATTAGTATGCAGCGCATACCAATACTTTATGTATGTGTTTAACATATCTGGTATTTTAATACAAAGTATTTTAAATTCATGCAGAATTAAAAGAAGATCCTTAGGAGTTGATATTATGATTGTGTTTTGGTGACCAATATCCACATGGAATGTGGATTAAATGTACTTCATAAAAATAATACAGCACTTAAATGAAATGTATATGTGATTGTTGAACATGATTTACATATCAACTAGATGTTGTGGGAAAGATTTATTCAATATCAGAGTTATAAACAATGTGCCACAGTATTTGGAGTCTTTACTAAATCTAACTATGAGTAGTAGAAAGAGAGGCATTTAAAAATATAGAAAGTATTTTACCTGTAGGTTAAGGTATTTATTTTTACATTATTATTTTTTTTAAAGGGATATGAAAGTCAAAATTAAACTGTCATGGTTTATATAGTGCATGCAATTTTAAGAAGCTTCTGTTATAAAAACTGACTTTGTTCTCTTGGTATTCTCTGTTGAAAAACATATCTAGATAAGTTCAGTGGCAGCTGGTGATTGACATCTACAGCCATTAGAGCATTTTCTTTTGTATTTTTATGTCCATTTAATGAAACATTGGAATTTCACTGAAAAATATTGTTAATCACAAGTCATTGTTCACTAAGGGTTAAAAATAAATACTGTAAAATGAAGTCAATTGATGGTTAGTATGCAGTATGATGGTTTGTGTGCAAAGCTGGCAGTTGTACACTGTTGGCACAGAATTAGAATAAGCCTGAGCACATCATCATTGCTGAGTGTACATTGGTCCAAGATCATAGGGGGACCATATCCTTTGAAATCAGATTGATACTGTTTGTGTTCATTAATAGAAATGCTTTGTTGTTACTATAGATTCCTGTGTCATTTGCTTATCTTTTGTTTAAAAGGAAATGCCCCTTTTCCCTGAATACCGTTCTGCTTTATTTCATCCTCCATCCTCAGTTGTGCACAGTATGCTCAAGTACAGTCCTGTATCCTTATCATTTCATTGCTATCATGAAGCTTCATCTGTCTTTCCTTCTTGGTAAACATATGAAATGAGGAACTAAAACACAATGGCTTTCAGATTGTAAACCAGGGGCTGACACACCCTCCTTACTGTAACACAGATTTATGGTATTCTTTAGTGTAGACACCAATCAGCAAGCGCTACCCAGGGTGTTGAACCAAAAATGGGCCAGTCCTGCCTTTTCAAATAAAGATACAAAGAGAGTGAAGAAAAATTGATAATAGAAGTAAATTAGAAAGTTGTTTGAAATTGCATGCTATGTCTGAATAATGAAAGGAAAACAAATTGTTTAATATCCCTTTAAGGGTAAATTTATTAAAGGGATAGTAAAGTCATAATTAGACATTCATGATTTAGACAGAGCATACAATTTTAAACAAGTTTCCAATTTACATCTATTATTTATTTGCTTCCTTCGCTTGTTATCCTTTTGCTGACCGGTTTATCAGGGTAAGCTCAGGAGCAGCAAATAACCTAGGTTCTAGCTGCTGATTGGTGGCTGCATATATATACTGATTGCCATTGGCTCACCCATGTGTTCAGTTAGAAACTAGAAGTGCATTGCTGCTCCTTCAACAAATGATAAGAAGATAATTAAGCAAATTTGATAATAGAAGTAAAATGGATTTTTTTTTTTAAATTGTATGTTCTACCTAAATCATGAAAGAAAATGTTTGGGTTTCATGTCCCTTTAAGCTGCATTTACAGCTTTTGAGGCTTGTGGAACAAACCTGCAGCCACAAACTGAAAAAGCAGAAACTGCATCTTTTGTCTCTCCAACGCCTCGGAGGTGGGGAGATCACTCACTCTGACACTTGCTTGTTTGGAGTGATTGACATGCCCTGCTCTTGCGCAATTGATTACACAAGAGTAGGGGGTGGCCCATGAGAGCTCTTGTGCAATGTTACATTTTGCCACACAATGAAGCATTGCAAGTCGCTATTGTAGGCCAACAGGTTCTCTACTTGCAAACCTGTCTGCCTGCAAGCATGATACATTTTGCCCTTAGTAATCTACTTTAAGATTATATAATTTTTTAAATGAAAAGACATGAATATAAAGATGGAAATCTATAGTAAGTTAGATGTTACTTACTAGATATATGTTGATACAGAGTGAAATTAAAGCTTCATAGCTCAGATAGAGTGTAATAAGAAAGTTATGAGTTTCAATTGACCTATTTTATTAAATTCACTTTATTCTCTTGGTATCGTTTGTTAGAAAACATGTCTAGGAGCAGCAATGCGCTACTGAGAGCTAGTTTATGATTGGTGGCTAGGTACATATGCCCCTTATCATTGGCTCACCAGATGTGTTTAGGTATGTCCCAGTGTGCATTGCTGTCTGCAGATTACTTTAACTATGTGTTCTAGAATATCTGTATACAAAACAAAGAAACTTCTTAAGTGTTTTATTCTCATTTCCTTTTCTGTGGCCAATTAGGGATGGCTATAAATAAGCCCTTGCAAATGTCAACCAGCATTTCGTTTAATGTCCCTTTAAACTCAAACAGATGGAGGTTGGGCATTGATTTTCTGAAAACGATGGCACACTCTTCTTGACTGGGTTACAATAAAGTTTTGGAGACATAATAATATGAAAATAATCTGTAGCAGCCTGGGTCTTTAAAAACATGACACCATAGTGGTAAAATGGGACTGTAAGCAAGTCTCAAGTGTGCCCTGTTCGGTGTACATAGTGCCACATGCATCATGCCCATTGACCTGCAACAGCAATATTTTTACCCTATGTAAATCTCCACTTTCTACAGAGAATGTTTGCACAGGATCATGATATTACATTTAAATTTTCGGTTTCCATGGTGGTGTTACCTTGGATTTGTCAAGCGCTTATATAGTGGTCAGATTTGACTTTTGGTAATGCTAGTCATGAATGTTAACTATATTTGTTTATTCTGCATATTGGAATGTAACATTTTCATTTGAACTATGCATATAGAATTAGCATTCAAATGTTGATTATCTTATATTTACAATATGAGAATCAGTATTTGAATCCAATATTCAAATACTGATTCTCCTAATGGTGGTTTTAATTCTTTCATTTTCTTTTTTTAAATGAACCCTTTGATGACCGGGTTAATTTGTCTACATTGGAACATTGTTCTGATGTAAAGAAATTGAAATCCTGCGATCGCGAGATTTCAATAATGGGATCGGGTCAGGGGGGCGTCCCTGTGACGCTAGGGCACGCCCTCCAGATCGCGATCACATCATGGAAGCGCCGTTGGCTTTAGGACAGCCAACGGTTATGGCGTTCTATTTCGTCAGAACGGCACTAAAGCCCAGTGTAATTATGACGGAATAGAACGGCATAGCGGCGTTAAAAGTAGTATTCAACACAGTGATAACATTAATATTTATATGTATGTAGAATTATTCAATGGTAGAAACAGATGTCAGAAGGGACACTTGTTCTATCATTGTATTGTTTTGTTTTTTTAGACATGTACTTACTCCTAGTAAAGTCTATTCACAAATATTGCATACTATTATGTTACCATTAGTTTGCGGTGATCTGCCATGAACCTAATGGAAACGTTAATTTGATCTTAATGTGTGATTGCATGCAGTTTAATGGATGCACAGTATAATGTGCCATTAGTGCACATTACAAGGACGAAGAAATCTGTCCGACTCTCACTAGATAGATCTTCAGATTTTTCAAAAATTCCAGGGACTGAGGCAAATGAATTTAATAAAAGAAAGAAAAAAAACACTATGGAAATATACAGTAAAAGGGGTACTGTAGTGCACTGTTGAATATATTTCCCCTTAAAGGGACACTAAACCCAATTTTTTTATTTCATGATTCAGATAGAGCATGCAATTTTAAGCAACTTTCTAATTTACTCCTAGTATCATTTTTTTTCGTTCTCTTGATATCTTTATTTAAAAAGCAGGAATGTGATGCATAGGAGCCGGCCCATTTTTGGTTGAGAACCTGGGTTATGCTTGCTTATTGGTGGTTAAATGTAAGCCTCCAATAAGCAAGCTCTATCCATGGGGCTGAACCTAAAATGGGCTGGCTGCTAAGATTTACATTCTTGCTTTTAAAATAAAGATAGCAAGAGAATGAAGAAAAATTGGGTTCAGTGTCCCTTTAATGATGTAGCATTGAATGTATGGTAAATTACTCATTTGAGTATATTTTTATATCAGAAATAGCTGGTTTTGCTCATTGGAGCAACTAACACTTGTTCTCAAGAACATGCACATTCAAATAAACTGACTCCACAAGAAGAGTCCTTCAGCAACATGTAGTGCAATATTTGGCACCAGTTTTGAAAGACACTATAGAACTGAAAAAAATGTTTTTTTTTTCCTGCAGTGTAGGATTCCCCTTACCCTCCCTGATCCTTCCCAAACAGCTCTCTAACCCTCCCCACTCTAACTAGTGTCATTTCTTAGGTACTGGTAGCTGTCTGCCAGTACCCAGTTTATATACATTTATGTTTTTTATTTAATTTTATAAAAAAACTATTTTTCTGTAGTATAGCAGTTTTGCAAGAGTTACCCGTTTGCAAGAGCACTAGATAGCAGCACTATTTCCTGCTGTAGTGCTCCAGATGCCTACCTAGGTATCTCTTCAACACAGAATATCATGGGAATTAAGCAAATTTGATAATAAAAGTAAATTGGAAGCTTTTTAAAAATGGTATGCTCTGTCTGAATCACAAGAGAAAATTTTTAGGTTTCATAAACCCAATTTTTTTCTTTCATGATTCGGATCAAGTATGCAATTTTAAGCAACTTTCTAATTTATGCCTAGTATCAATTTTTTTTCGTTCTCTTGGTATCTTTATTTGAAAAAAAGCAGGAATGTAAGCTTAGGAGGCGGACCATTTTTGGTTCAGAACCCTGTGTAGCGCTTGATGATTGGTGGCTACATTTAGCCACCAATCAGCAAGCGCTACCCAGACTCTGAACCAAAAATCGGCTTGCTCCTAAGCTTACATTCCTGCTTTTCAAATAAAGATACCAAAGAATAGGAGTAAATTAGAAAGTTGCTTAAAATTGCATGCTCTAAATGAATCATGAAAGAAAAAATCTGGGTTCCATATCCCTTTAACTTGAGCGCAATTGCGCTAATAGTTTTGCACTCCACTTGTAATCTAAACCACGGTAAGATATCCACATCAGAGTTTTAGCTTTTGATGGCAAAAACTTTAGTTTTAGTTTGAGCTGATGATGTAATTGACATAAAAACAATGTTTGTGTGGAAAGTATATAAATAGACACATCATTAATTCTAGAATGCAGTTCGTTAGCCCTAACCCTATGGATTAGCAGATAGTAGTCTGCAGATGTAAAATGCAGAGAGAACGCTATACAAGTCTCATCTTTGTTTGTATAATCACACTATTACTAGCAAGATTCTGGGAAAGTCATTTTTATATCAATAAAATTGAAATCCCACATGTAGTGGTTTTAAAGTTTCACAGTGTTGTGAATATGACATCTGACACTTGACGTTTTTTTTATAATTGTCTCTTTTTTTAAGCCAGTCTGTCCTCAGCTAACATGTTTTCCCATCATAAGACAGTATAACATTTCCTTATGGTTTTACAATCCTTGTGATGGCAGATGACTGTCCCTTGGTAATTACATAATTGCCTACAAATTACTGATGTCAAATGCACGGTCACAGTTAGGTAAGTAACTGCTCAGAAATGGAAAAAAACAGAATACAATTTTTTTTTTCTCTAAAACTGTTAAAGGGACATTCAACACTAAAATTGTTATTGTTTAAAAATATAGATAATACCTTTACTACCCATTCCCCAGCTTTGCACAACCAACATTGTTATATTAATATACCGTATAACATTTAAAGTGAATGTCAATTTTGATGCTAAAGTGCCCGGTTTTTAAAAATTTGATTAAAAACAGGGGCACTTTAATTCATTAAAATTTACATTTCACTCATGTTGTGAAAAAAACGTACCTTTTAATCTTCACAGCAGCTCCAGCTTCCTCCGGTCGTTGCAAGCCATTTCTGATGTCAGAAATGATGGATAGGTCATCCTCCAATCATGGCTTCCCCCCCTGGGGGAATCAGTGTCTGATTCAACATCGTGATTGGAGGAAGCCGGATTCTTCATTTTAGACCCAGGAAGAGGCTTTGCGACGGGTGGAGGAAGCTGGAGCTGCTGTGAAGATTAAAAGGTAAGTTTTTTTTTCACAACAGGAGTGAAATGTAAATTTTGATTAATTAAAGTGCCCCTGTTTTTAATTGAATTTTTAAAAACCGGGCACTTTAGCATCAAAATTGACATTCACTTTAAACCTCTAAATGTCTGCCTGTTTCTAAGCCACTACAGACAGCCTCTTATCACATGCATCTTTATAAGCTTTTCACTACAAGACACTGTTTAGTCATGTGTGCCATATAGATAACAACATTGTGCTCACTCTCTGTGGACTTATTTATGAGTATTTGGCTAAAATGCAAGTCAATAGATAATACATAAATATCCATGTGATCAGGGGGCTGTCAAAAGAGGCTTAGATACAAGGTAATCACAGAGGTTAAGGGTATATTAAAATAACCATATTTGTTGTGCAAAACTGGGGAATGGGTAATAAAGGGATTATCTATCTTTTTAAATAATAATGATTTTGGAGTAGCGTGTCCCTTTAAATTAGGACCCAAGCAAAACTTAGTCCTCAGATTCTATATTTGGAACAAATTACTGGTTAGTGAAAATGGTGGAATGCTTACGGACATTTGTGTATTCATATCTGTGTAGAATAAACCATGGTACTAATTGGTTTATTGAGATCACCAGATTTACATCTCTTAGCTCCCCTATTGGTTTTTTGTTTGTGCGGTGTCTTTTTTCCCACAATGCAAAAAGCAGTCTGGAGCACATTACCTTTCAGAATAATGGCTTGGCACTAAAGCCTCTGATTGGCTGTAGTTCCCACAGCACCCCCACAACAGCTTAAGAGTGCTTACCACTATCCCAACACTGATTGTGGCATGTAGTGTGGGGGCAGTACGCCTGGGGAATCGGGAGTGATGCCTTAAACTCAAACACTGAAATTACTCCTAAGTAATAGCACTACTACTCTCTGTGACACTATACGATGACTGTTTTGTACCTTGTGTGTCTCCTAAGTGTCATCTACATTTGTTAACGTCTTATTTACAACACTCTATTAGCAGGGCAATAATACATGTTGCTAGAGTTACTTTATAACATCATAGATATAAAAATACACTGAATAATGGGAACTGAGTGATAACATATGTAAAATATGGAGCATTATGTCACTGTCTTGCTGACTTCCCAATCTGTAAGCAACGTGAGCATTTTTTTGTGGTCACTCGTTGAGGAAAATCTATTATCTTTGTATTGTTTTTTGAGGAAGTGTATATTCTTTTCAGATCATTATTGTAAGTCCTGCTGATTAAAAGATTACCCATGACATATTTGCATATGTCACATGCAAATTGGAAACCCAAGCTTGTCTAAATTCAAGCAAAGCATTTGATTCTGTTCCTCCACAAATTTGAATGGTTGGACAAATGAATGGGATCTAAAGTTCAAAATCAAAGTGAAAAATTATGGGGTTAGGAAAAATAAATTCAAAGTTATTCCAGAATCAATTACTAACAAAATAAGAACAGGACTTGATGATTATTATTTTGGATGATATATTTGGTGAACAAAGTAATATTGCAGTAGATAAGGCCAGTGGAATGCTTGGTTGACCAAGTAGAGGTACCTGCAGCAGAAATAGTAAGTAAATAGTAAGGGTCTTATGGCACTAGATTAATAGTTAGTGGTGCTTTCATGAGGGTTCTATTCACCTCCATACTCGTGTGTAGCACCCCCATCTATTCACCTCCAAACTCATGTGTAGCACCCCTGTCTGTTCACCTCCATACTCGTGTGTAGCACCCCCATCTATTCACCTCCATACTCATGTGTAGTACCCCTGTCTATTCACCTCCAAACTTATATGTAGCACCCCTGTCTATTCACCTCCAAACTCATATGTAGCACCCCTGTCTATTCACCTCCATACTCATGTGTAGTACCCCTGTCTATTCACCTCCAAACTCATATGTAGCACCCCTGTCTATTCACCTTCAAACTCATGTGTAGCACCCCTGTCTATTCACCTCCAAACTCATGTGTAGCACCCCTGTCTATTCACCTCCAAACTCATGTGCAGCACCCCTGTCTATTCACCTCCAAACTCGTGTGTAGCACCCCTGTCTATTCACCTCCAAACTCGTGTGTAGCACCCCTGTCTATTCACCTCCGAACTTGTGTGTAGCACCCCTGTCTATTCACCTCCGAACTCGTGTGTAGCACCCCTGTCTATTCACCTCCGAACTGGTGTGTAGCACCCCCGTCTATTCACCTCCAAAATCATGTGTAGTACCCCTGTCTATTCACCTCCAAACTCATATGTAGCACCCCCGTCTATTCACCTCCAAACTCATATGTAGCACCCCTGTCTATTCACCTCCAAACTCATATGTAGCACCCCCGTCTATTCACCTCCAAACTCATGTGCAGCACCCCTGTCTATTCACCTCCAAACTCATGTGTAGTACCCCTGTCTATTCACCTCCAAACTCATATGTAGCACCCCTGTCTATTCACCTCCAAACTCATGTGTAGCACCCCTGTCTATTCACCTCCAAACTCATGTGTAGTACCCCCGTCTATTCACCTCCAAACTCGTGTGTAGCACCCCTGTCTATTCACCTCCGAACTCGTGTGTAGCACCCCTGTCTATTCACCTCCAAACTCATGTGTAGCACCCCCGTCTATTCACCTCCAAACTCATATGTAGCACCCCCTGTCTATTCACCTCCAAACTCATGTGTAGCACCCCCGTCTATTCACCTCCAAACTCATATGTAGCACCCCCGTCTATTCACCTCCAAACTCATGTGTAGCACCCACCCTGGAGTTGGGAAGGGCTCCCTATATTATGTGTGCAAACTTTTTCACTGTTCTTTGATAGCCTCCCAATTAGACACCCCGAATATCAAGCTCTAGAACCACCAGGCCTCATCATGCCTATTATGTAACGCTCTGGATGCCATATCTAGATAAGGATATAAATAAATTGCAATCTGTTCAAAGAGAGGGCTACTAAAATGGTACAAGGTCTAAAAAGTAAAACTTACCAGGAAAGGCTCAGTTAGGTAAATATGTTTAGCTTAGAGGAGAAAAGGGAAGGGGGTGATATGATAGTAACTTTCAAGTCTATTAAAGGATTAGATAAAAGTATTATTTTTACAAGAAGAGAAACAGCAGCGGATCATGAACTCAAAATGAAGGTTAGTAGGTTCAGAAGTAATTACGGAAGCATTTATTTACAGAAAGGGTGGTTGAGTCATGAAATAAACTTCCATTTGATGTGGTAAAGACAAACACTGTGGGGGAATTCAAGAATGCATGGGATAAGTATAAGGCTATCCTACGGGCTAATTACACTTATACGTTATAGGAAATATGGACCTATATACCGTATATATATATATTTTTTTTATCAGTGGTCAAAATCTGTTTTAAACA
This sequence comes from Bombina bombina, assembly GCF_027579735.1. Taxonomy (NCBI): domain Eukaryota; kingdom Metazoa; phylum Chordata; class Amphibia; order Anura; family Bombinatoridae; genus Bombina; species Bombina bombina. Next base: position 153,927,342 of record NC_069507.1, read on the forward strand.
ACACTGTGAAAGTTCTTGTAACATTTTGGTTATTTGGGAGCATTAAACAATAAAAAGTCCCAACAATTGTAAAGTTTCACTTGGTAATACTTTTCTTGCTTTTCTTGTGTATCCAGGTCTGACATCTACATTTTGTAATTTTTATGTCTTTATATTTTTAAAGGGATAAAAATGTCAAAATTCAAATGTGCATGGGTGCATTTCAGTTTGAAATAGAAGTATTTTTGTAATATACTTCAATTAAAAAAAAATGCTTCTAGTTTAAGTTCTTACTGTTTTTCTGTGGCATATGCACATATCCTGTGAGAGCCTGTGCACCAGTATATAAACATCACGCCTTCTCAGAGAGTCAGTGGTGGCTTGTATGACACAAATTACGTCTTCACAAACGCAATACACACCGCTACCAGCTCTCTGAGCAGACATGGGGGTAGATTTATCATGCAGCGGATGCTGAAATCTACCCCCGATGTTTGCGGATACGATCGGGATGATTGACACCCCTTGCTAGCGGCCTCTTGGCCACGGATGTGCAGGGTGCGGCAGTGCACAAGTTTTCACAAGATGTCCGTCCGACATTTGATAAATCTACCCCATGGTGTTTGAATACTGGTGCATGGGGCCCTCACAGGATATCTGTGTATGCTGCAGAAAACTTTTTTGCTAATGGAATTGAAATGGACTAATGCACATTTTAATTGTGACCTTTGAGAAACATTAACATGATTGGTTGATTCTGGTTTTTTTTTTTGTGTGAGGGCAGCACAGGAGAGATTAGTAAAAAAAAACCAAAAAAACATAGTAGAAATACTGTTCAGGACCCGCAGAGCACTGCTGGTTCAGAGCAGAAACTGCAGCTGATCCAATTATTATTATCGGTTATTTGTAGAGCGCCAACAGATTCCTCAGCGCTAAATTAGCAGTTCTAATCACATGACCCTGCTGTGTAACTAGTGCTGCTGATTGAGTCAGCAGCAGTTTCCGCTTGGAACATGTAGTGCTCTGCAGGTCCTGAATGGTACTTTTACCCCCCTCCCTTTTGTGGGGGTTAAACACATAGAGGTGCAGGGTCTCTAGTCTTAAAATTACATGCGCTAATGAATTAGAGCACATAATTTTTCTACTTTAATGGCCCTTTAAGGTTGATACTGAAGGGACATTCCAGCCAGAATTGGAATCCACATGGATGCATTCAAGTTGTGAATAGAAGCATTTTTATAATATAAATGTATTAGAAAAAATGCTTCTAATAAAAGCTATAGCTGTTTCAAAAGTGTATTTAAGTATGCACTGTGCACCAGCATTTTAAACACAGCACTTGATCAGAGAGCCTAAGGTGCTTGTACCATCTGGTAATGACTCCGTTTGTTAATTGCTGACATGATACATGCGCCACCGGCGCTCTGAGCAGCTGCAGTATTTAAAATGCTGGTGCACTGAGAATATCTAGCTATGCTTCATATGCACATGCAGAGAAAAATGTTAACACTAAGGGGTAGATTTATACGCCCATAGTTTCCAGCACGCCGGAAACAGAAGTTAAGAAGCAGCGGTCATAAGACCACTTCTCCTTAAAGGGACATAATACTCATATGCTAAATCACTTGAAACTGATGCAGCATAACTGTAAAAAGCTGACAGGAATAAATCACCAGAGCATCTCTGTGTAAAAAGTTATACTTCAGCTGCAGGTGGAAAAAAAATAAAAACATGAAGAAATGAACTGCAGCCAATCAGCATCAACAGTGCTGAGGTCATGAACTCTTTTACTGTGATCTCATGCGATTTGACTTAACTCTCATGAGATTTCATAGTAAACTTCCTTAAACTGAATAGGGAAATTACAGGAGTGTGCACGAGGCTCAGTCGCTTGCCTGTCCTGGGACAGACATACTGATTTGCTGCTTAAAGTCCTTTGCAATGGGGTTTGAATACTTAGGACATTTTGAGGTAAAATATCTTCATTTTTTGTATAGAGATGTTCAGGTGATATTTTCTAGTCAGCTTTTTACAGCTATGTTGCATCACTTTCAAGTGTTTCAATATTTGGGTATCATGGCCCTTTAACTTCTCCCCAATCATGCCAATCCGATTGGGATGATTGACACCCCCTGCTAGTGGCCGATTGGCCTTGAATGTGCAGTGGGTGGCATTGCACAAGCATTTCACAAGAAATGCTTGTGCAACGTTAAATGCAGACAGAGTATGCTGTCGGCATTTAGCGATGCCGGGCGGACATGATCCGCTACAGCGAATAATGTCCGCCCGACATTTAATAAATTGACCCCTAAAACTGTCATAACTTTTACTAGAAGCATTTTTACCATTACATATATAATTGCAAATATGTATCTGTTCTGTTCAAATATGTAATCCATCTATGTGCATTTCATTTTTGACTGGAATGTTCCTTTAAAATCTTGTGTTGTGTTTTAAATGTATATTTATACTCATCTCCCACATTTATATATATATTATATAAAATGTATATGGACCCAGAGATTAGTTTGTAGCTTATATGTCTGATTTCTACATATTGAAATAATAAAAGAAAATTAAAAGGAATCTGTTCTGAGCTACTGGAAGTTAGGAGGTTTTGACTCAGCTCTGTTAGACTGAATTGTTGTTTCATCCTATATTTGTGGGTTTATGTAAATGCTTTGAAATAAAAAAATGCTGCTAAGTACTTGCCAATTATTTGCCCACTGCACAGTTCAAAAGGAAAATGTAACTAACAAATGGCCTGTCATCCATATGAAAGAGCAGTTATGTTACTTTTTAGTAATGCCCATTAGAAGGGGGTGTCTATCAGCCAATGAGCATAGTATACAACTGATGCTGTTGTTTTCATTAAAGGGACATTAAACACTAAATACATGCTAGATAGAATGATGCATTCAAAGAAAAGATTAGTCCATGACTAACATGTAGATGTATTTTTTAAAGTTTCATTAGTTGTTTAAAAAGTGACAAAATAAGTGTAAAGTTTTAGTGTCTATAAAACACTGGGAGCTGCCATGTTGTAACTTGTGTTACCTTCTCTGCTGTGGCCAATTAGGGTCAGTTATAAATAGGTCACTAGAATGTGCAGCCAATGGTTGTGCTGGATTTAACAGTGTTCTGCACTTTCATTTCCAACAGGAACTGAAAAGCTCACAATTTCAGAATGGAATTACAGGCAAAGAGGACAAAATAAATAATCAAAGTATATTGCAGAGTTGTTTTATTATATACAATTTATCATGTTATATTACCATCTCAAAGTGTTTAATGTCCCTTTAAAGAACCACAAAATACAGTAAAACTGCATCAATAACAAGTGCATATAATAAAGACAATGTAATAACACTTAGGGCTAGATTAAAAGTAAAGCGCTAAATTATCGCACGCCCGATAATTAGCTAGCCATTACAATTGGCTGGTTATTGCTACCGCACGCTCGCGGCAGCAATTAACGCTTATAAAAGATCAGATCTCTGGTTAATTTTATAAATGTGCCCCAAATGCCCCCCCAAAATACAATGTAGTGTATTTTATTAAAAAATAAAGATAGCAACATCTTTATTTTTAAATAAAATAACTGCACTAGACAGTATTTTGGGGGTAAAGTTGGCGCGAGTGGGGTGTTAGAAAAAAAAAGACCTTTACATTGCGGTCTATGGGAAATGCTTATATACATATATATTTATGTGTTAATATGTGTATATACACAAATATATATGTATATAATCATATACATATATATTTACAATGCTACCATCGCTGCGCTACTTGCCCCCTTCGCTGTGCTTAGGTTCTGATGCCGTCTCTGACAGCATTAGAACAAGGCTCCAATTGGAGCCTATGGAAGCGCATTCTCGTGAGCGCAGTGCTTCCCAGAAATTGCTGACTACTTGTAATGTCAGCGCATATTAGTGTGTGCTGGTATTACACAGTGGAGCGCAAATATCACTTTCACTAAAGCAATATTTAGTGCTTCACTTGTAATCTGCCCCTTGATCAGAATTTCAAATAAGCAGTAGATTTCTTTTTTCTGACAAATTTATCTTTTCTCCTGTATCATGTGAAAGTCCTCAGCCAATCACAGACTAGTATACCCTAAGAACATTTGCACATGCTGGTGCCTCAAAAAGTGTGTATATAAAAAGAATGTACAAAATTTGATAATAGAAGTAAATTGGAAAGTCTCTTAAAACTGCATGCTCTGTCTGAATCATGAAAGTTTAATTTTGACTTTAGTGTCCTTTTAAAGGGACATAAAAGTGCAAAAAGAAAATGCTTTAATGTGTTACAGCATTTTATTATTACACTTTTGCTTGCATATAACTGCATGGACTCAGCTCCAGAGCATCAGTGCAGTACTGGGAGCAAGCTGAATGTATTTGGTGAACCAATGACAAGAGGCATATATATGTAGCCACAAATCACCTTATAGCTCCCAGTAGTGCATTGCTGCTCCTGAGCCAACCTTGATATGATTTTCAACAAAGGATACCAGAAGAATTATATATATTTGATAATAGAATTAAACCTCTGTAATATGGATTAGTACAGAGTGACTATCAGCCAATAAGCACTTAAAGGGACACTGTAACCAAAATTTTTCTTTCGTGATTCAGATTGAGCATGAAATTTTAAGCAACTTTCTAATTTACTCCTATTATCAAATTTTCTTCATTCTCTTGGTATCTTTATTTGAAATGCAAGAATGTAAGTTTAGATGCCGGCCCATTTTTGGTGAACAACCTGGGTTGTCCTTGCTGATTGGTGGATAAATTCATCCACCAATAAAAAAGTGCTGTCCAGAGTACTGAAACCAAAAAAAAAAGCTTAGATGTCTTCTTTTTCAAATAATGATAGTAAGAGAACGAAGAAAAATTGAAAATAGGAGTAAATTAGAAAGTTTCTTAAAATTTCATGCTCAATTTGAATCACGAAAGAAAAATTTTGGTTACAGTGTCCCTTTAACTTTAAAAAACTTTTAGACCAAAAAATCATCATGTTTAAATACTGCTTTATCGTATTAATTATAGAAAAAAATGTTGAATTCAATTTAAGGGGATATGAAACCGAAAACATTTCTTTCATGATGTAGACAGAGCCTCCAAGGCAGAACATGCTGTGATCTGAGATGTCATCGCAGAAAATGCAGCATGTCTGCAGTAATAATGAGACACATGAGGAAATCGTTAGCACTTTAACTTTGCAGTGCTGCTCCAAAACAGGTTGTTCTCTTTAAACAGTGCTTTGCTCTGGCTGCATTGTGTACATTTTCCTTAAAGGGACACTGAACCCAAATTTTTTCTTTCGTGATTTAGATAGAGCATGAAATTTTAAGCAACTTTCTTATTTACTCCTATTATCACATTTTCTTTATTCTCTTGGTATCTTTATTTGAAATGCAAGAATCTAAGTTTAGATGCCGGCCCATTTTTGGTGAACAACCTGGGTTGTCCTTGCTGATTGGTGGAAAAGATTCATCCACCAATCAAAAAGTGCTGTCCAGAGTTCTTAACCCAAAAAGCTTAGATGGCTTTTATTTCAAATAAAGATAGCAAGAGAACGAAGAAAATTGATAATAGGAGTAAATTAGAAAGTTGCTTAAAATTGCATGCTCTAGCTGATCACAAAATAAAAAAATTGGGTTCAGTGTCCCTTTAACGCAGTGCAGCCACAGCGAAGCAATGTTTGAAGAGAACAGTCAAATATGGGATTGCACTGCAAAGCAGCAGCACGCTGATTGATTAATTCCTCTCTTTAACTGCTGCAAAATAATATATAAAACTTAAAAAAATGCTTTATTGTCCAGTTAATCAGTATATTGCAATTGAGCTGGTACTTATAGTATAACTGCCTAATTTAACTGCCTAATTTAAATAAATTTAATTTAACTGCCTAATTTAATTGTATTTAATTTCAAAATGACTTGCAGAAATTTTTTGACCAAAAATTGTCATTGCAGAAAGTGAAAAAAAGTTCTGCCTCTGGGACAGAGTGTACAATTTTAAACAACTTCCCAATTTACTTCTATTATTTAATTTGCTTGCTTCTCTTGTTATCCTTTGCTGAAAGGTTTATCTAGGTAAGCTCAGGAGCAGCAAAGAACCTAGGTTCCTACTTTTGATTGGTGGCTGCATATCTACACCGATTGTCATTGGCTCAACCATGTGTTTAGTTAGAAACCAGTAGTGCATTGCTGTTCCTTCAACAAATAATACCAAAAGAATGAAGCAAATTTGATAATAGAAGTAAACTGTAAAGTTGTTTATAATTGTATGTTCTACCTAAATCATGAAATTAAAAAATTGGTTTTATGTCCCTTTAACTATTAAATATAACAGTAGGCATCACACTTATAAGCTAAAAGATTTTTAATTTCTTAATAAAAAAATATATATTATAAATCATACTTTCCTACAATAGCAACACTTCTGGCATTTCTCATTTTGTATCTTTGTTTCTGTGTCAAGAGGTTAAAAGCTTCATAAAACTCACATTTATTGACCTATTTTTTTTAGCTCATCTGCTTAATTTTGTAAAAATTAAAAAAAAAAACAATTTGGGAATGCCAGGCACTAAAAGGTATCTGTAATCCTCTAAGCTTGTTTGCACAGAGTCATTAAAGGGACATTAAACCCCAAAAAATGATTTAATGATTCAGATAGAAAATACAATTTTAAACAACATTCCAATTTACTTCTATTATCTAATTTGCCTCATTCTTTAGATATCTTTTGTTAAACAAATAGCAATGCACATGGGTGAGCCAATCACATGAGGCATCTATGTGCAGCCACCAATCAGAAGCTACTGAGCCTATCTAGATATGCTTTTCAGGAAAGAATATCAAGAGAATGAAGCAAATTAGATAATAAAAGTAAATTAGAAAGTTGTTTAAAATGGTATTCTCCATCTGAATCATGAAAGAAATTTTTTGGGTTTAATGTCCCTTTAATGTCTGTCTGATACCTAGTTTGCTACAGCAGTGTTTTTGGATGACTTTACCAACCCATTATGTGGCTATGCGGAATTTGCTGGGGCTGTGCAAATACGATAAATAATAACTACATCCTGCATTCTTATTTTAAAAATGTGCTTTACTGTCTTGCAGTTTTTTTTCCCACTTACAGAAACGTGCAACAGTAAGTTTGCCACTATTGTTTCAAATCTATACAGGTAAAAGTAATAAGCATAATTAAAGGGACATGAAAACCAAAAAATTTAATTCACGATTCAGATAGATCATGCAATTTTAAATTACTTTCCAATTTACTTCTGTTATCTAATTTGCTTTGTTCTTTTGGTATCCTTTGTTGAAGGTGCAGAAATGCACTAGTGGGAGTTAGCCGAACACATTGGATGAGTCAAAGACAAGAGGCAATATGTGTGCAACCATCAATCAGCAGCAAGCGCCCAGTAGTGCATTTCTGGTCATTCCACAAAGAATACAAAGAGAATAAAGTCAATTAGATTATAGAAGTAATTTGGAACATTGTTGAAAATTGCATGCTCTGTATGAATCATAAAAGAAACATTTGGGTTTCATTCCACTTTAAAGCATTAATGACAGAGTAATATTAATGAAAAAATATAATACAGCTACAAAACCCTTTATTCAACTGCTTGGATTCGTAAAAGGTTTGGATTTTGAAATAGTTTTGATTTCAGAATTGTTACATCTGTACAATGTTACCAAATGTAAATAACAATATCTTATGTCACTTAGGCTACCTAAATGTAGTTTTATACAATGTTTGTTTGTATAAATAGTAATCAGAAAGGTAATTAATAGTTGTTGTTTTAAATAAATATAGACTAAGAGATTTTTTTAATTTACTTCTGTTATCAAATTGACATTTCACCTTTAACAAAGTATACCTAGTGAACAATCTACTTGAAATTTTGTATTGTTTAAAAAGATAGATAATCCCTTTATTACCCATTCCCCAGTTTTGCATAACCAACACGGTTATATTAATCTGTGATTACCTTGTATCTAAGCCTCTGCAGGCTGCCTCCTTATCTCAGTACTTTTGATAGACTTACATTTTAGCCAATCAGCGCTGACTCATAAATAACTCCAACTGTCAAAATGCACTGAGATAAGAGGCAGTTCAACAGATTAGAAATTATATGAGTTTACCTAGGTTTAGCTTTCCACAAAGAATAGCAACAGGGCAAAGCAAGTTTGCTGATAAAAGTAAAATGGAAAGTTTTTTTTAAATACATTTATGGGTAAAAGGGGCTACTTGTAACCAATTTAATACTCTCCAGCAGGTAAAATGGATTATTGGAACAAACTAAAGGGGGGAATATTTGGGGTATACCATACCTTTAATAACCATATAAGACTGAGAGATCTCTAGTCACACTCAACCCCAGTTGTCTGTGAAACCATCAGCTGAGGGTTACGGCATTCTGGGTGTGACAAAACCCTTTTTGATAATACGCGTCTTAGACAAATGGTAGATAAAAGCAGTTTGTTTTTCCATAAGATTTTCTCCTTGCAGACAGGATGAGGCTGAAGTCTCTTTCTTCTTCCAGGTCACAAGGAGTGAGAATTTATGTGAATTCAGTATTTATGTTATCAATTTACACATTTTCCTGCCCATATCATTTAGCAGCAAGAAGAGGGGGGACTTATGGATGGGCTGATCATTATTTTTATGTGAACTAGTTGGATTATATTGTCCCAAAACCATGAGACTTTAGGGTTGGACCAACAAATATGATACTTTTTTTCTGGTGTGGCCACAATCTCACCAAAGCACAGAGGAGGAAGTTGGATAAGTCTAAAGTAGTCTGTCTGGCATCCTGTCGCCATTTTGTAACCATTCAATTTGATTGCATTATTTATCAAGGCAGAAGACATAGACTCTCATATTAAAATTGTTTTAAAATACAGATAATATAGCTAGGTTTAAAAGATCATTAAAGGGACATGAAACACAAAATTTTTCTTTCACCATTTAGAAAGAACATGTAATTTTAAACAACTTTATAATTTACTTCTATTATATAATTTTCTTAATTTTCTTGATAACCTTTGCTAAAAAGCATATCTAGATAGGCTCAGTAGCTGCTGATTGGTGTCTGCACATAGGTGCCTCGTGTGATTGGCCCATGTTCCTTGCTATTTCTTCAACACAGGATATCTAAAGACGGAAGCAAATTAGATAATAGAAGTAAATTGGAATGTTGTTTAAAATTGTATTCTCTAGCTGAATCATGAAATAAATATTTTGGGTTTAGTATCCCTTTAAATACATCAGCAAATGCATAATACAAAGACAATGCAATAACACTATGGACCTAATAAACAAAAACTCGTCAGCATGGAGAAAACTCTTGCAAAATCGTTGGTTTTTTTTAGCGTTATATTGATACACATGTGTGTCGCCTTCATATTCAGAACCCTGCATAGCTAGACAAATATCTTTAAAGCTAACATTTGCCTTTATTAAATTATTTGAGGGTCCTCACTGTACTTGTTAGATAATCTCTCTGGAGTGGAGAGCAATAGTCTGAATTTCAAATAAGTAGTAGATTTTTTATTTTATTTCCATTTTACTTCTCCCATGTATCATGTGACCGACATTAGCCAATCATTAAACACATATACTTACATACTGTGAATTCTTGCACATGCTCAGTAGAAGCTGTGTCTTGTTGCCAAAAAAAGATTATGCAGGCAATCAAAGGGAAGCCCATGGTTCCTACAATTTTGTCAACCCTTACACTAATAGATAAAATAACCTGTGCCATATAAATATAACATATACTAACACAATCTGCACCTCCATTTTTTAACAGGAATTGGAAAGCCTACAATTTTCTGAATTAAATTACAGGAAAAGGGGAAAAAAAATAATGAAAGTTAATTGCAAAGTTGTTTTTCTAGGTATAATTTAAAGGGACAACAAAAATGACATGCTCTAATTCTTTAGATTTATTTTAAGACTAGTGATCCTGCAGCATTACGTGAGCAAAACCCGGGAGTTGCGCGACTAGCATTGCTGATTGGATCAGCGTCGGTTTCCCCTCTACAGGTCCTGAGTGGTACTTCTAATGTGTGTTTAACCCCTTTGTGGTGGTTAAACATATAGGGGCCTATGTATCAAAGGTCTTGCGGACCTGATCCGACAGTGCGGATCAGGTCCGCAAGACCTCGCTGAATGCGGAGAGCAATACGCTCTCCGTATTCAGCATTGCACCAGCAGCTCACAACAGCTGCTGGTGCAACGCCACCCCCTGCAGACTTGCGGCCAATGGGGCGCCAGCAGGGAGGTGTCATTCAACCCAATCGTACTCGATCGGGTTGAATTGTGGTGATTTCTGTCTGCCTGCTCAGAGCAGGCGGACAGGGTTATGGAGCAGCGGTCTTTAGACCGCTGCTTCATAACTGGTGTTTCTGGCGAGTCTGAAGACTCGCCAGAAACACAGGCCCACAAGCTCCGTACGGAGCTTGATAAATGGGCCTCCTTGTATTGAAGGGTTGCTAGTCGTAAAATTACATGCGTTAATGAATTACATCATGTAATTTTTTTTTTTACTATTATGGCCCTTTTATATACTACTTTACAATCCCTTTAAGTTTTAGAAATCCTCAGAAAAAACCCTTAAAAAATAGGTAACATTTTATGAAATTATTGATTGCACACCATAAATTGTTAATGTTGGTTACGTGAACAAAATCCTGTACACAAATTAGAGTCACCATCAATACAGAATTAATTCATTATGTTTTACTTTTTTTAAACTATGAAAGCATAAATTATGCTCCAGTGTTTATTTTTTTTTAACTCCTTTGAAAAGCCAATTAAATTCCTGTTTTTTAATAGTTTTTCACATTTGACCTGCTTAAATCTTACAGAATGGAATAGATTGATAACGTTATCTTGGCAACAGCAAAAGGTTTTTTTTTTTCAAATATTATGATTAATTTAAAATAAAATAGCAGATAATGCGTTCTTACTATTATTACTCTGGTTCTTGGCAAATTTTATGATCCATAAAGTTATTGATTTTGCTCCCACGTTTCTCTACATTTATCTCTATGTAAAATGGTTGTGTGGCTCCTAATAATGAGTAACTGGATCCTGAATTTAGTATTTGGTAATTCAGTTTTCAAGCCCTTTCTTAATCTGTTACAGTAATATACAGTGTACTTCAGTTTGTGGTGACTGAATGCCTGTGATATAATATGTATATATGTTGTCTAAGAGTAAGTTATTCCTATAAGAGGAAATATTCCTTAAAAAATCAGAAGCTGACAGAATATTCCCAGAAGCACTTAGTCACTAACATTTACTCAGTGTTTGTTGCTTTTACAGGTATTTCCTTCCAAATTTCAACAAGTTAGGACTACTTGTCACTGATCTGTTATATCTGACACTTTTAAGGCTTTTCTGTAAACTGTTACTCTGCAGCCGGCCTTCTTCCCTGCTCACGTATCTACAGACACTCCGTATTTAAAGAGACATGAAAATTAAAGTTAAACTTTCATGATTCAGATTTCAATTTTCAATTTTCTTTAACATCTATTGGTATCCATTGCTGAAAAGCATAACTAGGTAGGCTCAGTAGCAATGCAAAACTGGAGGCTAGCAACTGATTGGTGGCTGCAACTATAAGTCTCCTTTCATTGGTTCACCAGATGTGTTCAGCTAGCTCACAGTAATGGATTGCTGTTCCTTTAGCAAAGGATACCAAGATAAGGAATTACATTTGATTATAGAAGTAAATGAGAAAGTTGTTTGATATTGTGTTCTCTTTCTGAATCATAAATAACAAATGATGTCGCTGATTATTAATTGATTAATTAATGTGAAAAACAAAAAACATACAAGCGCCCTGCATATAGTTCTATGAAAAGGATATGGGGCTAAGGGTAATAACCCAAGAGTCGCTGCCTCTTCTGGGACACAGCACTGTATGCTGGAATGCTTGGAGTTAACAAAGGGGCTAACAAAAACTATTTGTTATTTTTTGTAAATATACTTGATAGAAATCAACATTAGCGTGTATTCAATCTGTATACACAAGTGCTGGTGTATCCCTTAATCAGAGCTTCTGAACAATTTACTGAACATAGGAATGTGACACAGAATACTACGGACATTGTTTGTTATTGTGAGTCAATGTCATAAAAAAAGCCAATACCAAAGATTAAGTAGTTCATATAGCAACAATATTATAATACATATAAAACATATAAAATTAACAAATGTAAAAATAATTGATAAATATACTCCAAATGACAATAATAGTAAAATTTATCAAATTTATATTAGAAATTTAATGAATATACTGAATTACAAATTCATTACTAAAAATATATATATATATATATATATTTTCATAAAAAAAGAGAGGAATGGAAAAATAAATTCATTTCTAAAGTAGGAAGAAAGGAGAGTTCATATATAAAAGGGAGAGAAAGGTTATACCTAATCTTTGACTAAAAAAGCTGCTAAATCAATATCACGATTCATGCCCATTGGTTCAAGAGTACCCAAGGTTCTGATCCAATAGGTTTCTCTACGCCGTAAAGCAGTTAATCTATTCCCCCCTCTAATGTATTTTTAACAAGTTCTATGGCTTTAACTTTTAGACTGCTGGTGTCTCCAAAGTGGGTAGTAGTAAAGAGAGATGATAAACCACATATTTGTTCTTACAGTTGATGGAATTCTGAATCACAATGGTCCTTTCTTCTCTCAATGAGGCAAATTCTGTATGTTTTGAATCATAGTGTTTGCAGCTTAACTTTTAATTCCTTTATGGCATTCTATTCCGGTTAGGACGGAATAGAACGTCCTAGCCGTTTGACTGTCCTGAAGCCAACGGCGCTTCCTGGATGCGATCGCATTCTGGAGGGCGTGCCTAGCGTCATAGAGACGCCCCACCCTGACCCGATCCATGACAGACAAATTTACCCTGTCATGAAAAGGTTAATGTGAAACTTTACATTTATCATTAATTGGTAAATGACCCTTATATTCCTTATCTCTAAACAAGACAATAACACATGAGATGTATACATGACAATAGACTGATACTGGATGAAATAAGAAATGTACCATATTCACTAAGACAGGGCTTGACAAATACCTGGCGCCTTGACGATTAGATAGTGGATGTTGGAGCCCAATAAAATGCCTTTCAGGCACTGGCATTCTAGCTGGAGCTCACAGCTACACATCCTTTGCTCAGTGATTTTGCAAACTATTCAGGGGCTAAAAAGTCACATAATAGTTTGAACAGGAATGTCCCTTTCACTTAACCCTTTTTAATACTAAAAATAATGTGTTTCAACAGTATAAACCATTTTTAAGTGTAGTGTTGCTTTTAATTGTAAAACACTTATGCATGAACCATTATTATTATCGGTTATTTGTAGAGCGCCAACAGATTCCGCAGCGCTAACCATTGAGAGGGTGTGCGCACAGGATCCACCCCTATATTTTCGGCAAGTCACCTACAAATCACAAACCTATGATCACTGATACTTGAAGCATTTTTGCAAATTGATGCGTCAAATTTGCGCCGTTTTCATGTTATTCTTTGTTGAAGAGCTATCTAGATAGGTAGCAGGCACAACATGACAGGAAATAGCGCTTCCATCTAGTGGTCTTGCTAACGTATAAAATTGTTGCAAAACTGCTGCCATATAGTGCTTCAGATATGTGTACTCTCCTAAACTTACCTTCCTGCTTTTCAATAAAGGATAACAAGAAAACTAAGAAAAGTTGATAATAGAAGTCAATTGGAAAGTTGTTTAAAATGGTGTGTTCTATCTGAATCACGAAATGAAAGATTTGGCATTTTATGTCCCTTTAAAGACGGCAGTTTACATGTTGCTTATACGGAACAGATGTATGTTTATTCTCACAGTATGTTGTGCAGTTCAGTTGTACGACTGGGAGCATTTGGGAAAGGAAGTGACATCTACGCTGTCCAGTTTGACCCGTTGCAAGGAAACAGCTGCTCTTCGCTCCTTTCTTTTCTTTATCTGTCCTTTACCTCATTTCCTGCTATGTCAACAGCATAAATAAACAGGTTGTTATATTGGTGCTTAGAAAGCAAACCCATGTGATGTGATAGTTTTAAAGGGACAGTGTACTGTGATTTTCCCCCCTCCCCTTTAGTGGGATGTTGAACAGTAAATTTATGCTAGACATAATAATAATGTATTCAAAGCAAAGTTTAAAGTGTCAGTAAACTTTAAAAATAATGTTATATAATTCTGCACATAGCGCAGAATTATATAACATTATATTAGCCAAACATTTATAAAACATAATTTCCCCTATTAATTTTTTTAGAAAAAACGCTGTTCCACAGCGGGTCTGTTATATTTACTCAGCGCATCGGGCCAGCTGTATAGTCACAGCCCGGCCCGAACGCGCCATAAGACTAAGTGCAGCTCGCTCCTGTCACAGGTACTGTGTCCTGTCACTTAGTCTTATGGCGCGGTCGGACCGGGCTGTGACTATACAGCTGGCCCGATGCGCTGAGTAAATATAACAGACCCGCTCAGCAGAGAGCAGAGAGCGGGTCTGTGAAACAGCGTTTTTTTTTTTAAATTAATAGGGGAAATTATGTTTTATAAATGTTTGGCTAATATAATGTTATATAATTCTGCACTATGTGCAGAATTATATAACATTATTTTTAAGGTTTACTGTCCCTTTAACCTTAAAATAATATGTAGATGTATTTTTCACTATTATATTTTTTGTTTAAATATTGAGAATAAGTGTAAAGGTTTTGTTTCAGTAAAGTACTTTAGTTTGTGATAAAGGTCATCGCCTTGTTTCAACTAGTTTATTATTTATCTCTGCTTGTTTAAAGGGACAGCCTAGTCCAAAGCAAACTTTCATTATTCAGATAGGGCATGTAATTTTAAACGATTTACAAATTTATATCTATCACTAATTTAGCTTTGTTCTCTTGGTATTCTTAGTTGAAAGCTAAACCTAGGAGGTTCATTTGCTAATTTCTAAGCCCTTGAAGGCCGCCTCTTATCTCTGGGCATTTTGACAGTTTTTCACCACTAGAGGGTTTTAGTTCATGTGTTTCATATAAATAACACTGTGCTCACGCACGTGGAGCTCCTAAGAGCCAGCACTGATTGGCTAAAATGCAAGTCTGTAAAAAGAACTGAAATAGGGGCAGTTTGCAGAGGCTTGGATACAAGATAATCACAGAGGTAAAAAGTATATTAATATAAACGTGTTTTTTTATGCAAAACTAGGGGATGGGTAATAAAGGGATTATCTATCTTTTAAAACAATAAATATTTTGGTTTAGACTGTCCCTTTAAAGGGACAGTCTACCATAGAATTGTTATTGTTTTAAAAGATAGATAATCCCTTTATTACCCATTCCCCAGTTTTGCATAAAAAAACACGTTTATATTAATATACTTTTTACCTCTGTGATTACCTTGTATCTAGGAACCAGTGACGTGCAGTGACGTCAGAGACTGGTGAGGCAGTGGCTAGGATACGCCTTCATTCTTTAGATATCCTTTGTTGAAGAAATAGCAATGCACATGGGTGAGCCAATCACATGAGGTATCTATGTGCAGCCACCAATCAGCAGCTACTGAGCATATTTAGATATGATTTTCAACAAAGGACATCAAAAGAATGAAGAAAATTAGATATTAGATGTAAATTGGAAAGTTGTTTAAATTTGCATATGGGTTTCATATGGGTTTCATGTCCCTTTAAATGGTGTCTTGGAAAACTGGTCAACTTAGTAAACATCTGATTTTAGTCTAAAAGGATTGTAACAGAAACTCTTGCCAGATAACACAATGCTTGCTCTGATTATGAGATCTAGAAATCCATGCCCATTAAAATATGTTTAAAACATACTTTTTACTTTAAAGGGACATGCCACCCACATTTTTTCTTTTATGATTTATAAAGAGAATGCAATTTTAAACATCTTTCTAATTTACTTATATTATCTAATTTGTTGTATTCTCTTGATATTCTTTGATGAAAAGCATATCTAGATATGCTCACTAGCTGCTGATTGGTTGCTGCACATAGAAGCCTCGTGTGATTGGCTCACCATGTGCATTGCTTTTTCTTCAACTAAGGATATTTAAAAAATGACGCAAAATAAATAATGGAAGTAAATTGTAATGCTGTTTAAATTTCTATTCCCTATCTGAATCATGAAAGAAAGATTTTGGGTTTAGTGGCCCTTTAATGCTGTAAATTATGCTTATAGATTCTTTCATTACATAAGGGATGAGAGAGTCAGAGGGGGAGGAAGAGAGACAGAGAGAGAAAGAGACCATGGGGAGAACAACACACAAGGAGAGAGATGGATAGATAGAGAGAGACACACACACACACACACACACAAGGGGGGGGGGGGGGGAGAGGGACCACTGCATTTTAAAGTAATAAAACAGCAGAGCTACAGAGAGTTCAGAAAGTAAGACTATACATTAGTACAGAGGCAAGCTGCTAAGTTAGTGGGTGTAAAGTTTGAGTAAACAAAATACAAAAACAACCCTGCTGTAAAAGAGTAAAAAAAAACACTAAACCACATTCATTAAATTATCATTTTCACTAACAGAATCCCTTTCAGTAAAATCTTACTTCAATAAGATGTGGCTAAAACAGTGTTCTCTGTGCCTCTCTCTTCCTGCTCTGTAAGGATTCAGGAAGTGACAGTGGCACATTCCACTGCACTTAGAGGGGAAGAACAGAACTCTCTTTTTCACTTTAGCAAAGCTAGCAGGTTCACAGGACAGCAACAAAATATATGAAAGTTGTTTTTTTTCCGTTTTTTGTTTTGTTTTATATGATTTAACATCCAGCCCCAACCCTATGTTCCACTTACTAATGCCTCTCGCTGGATTGGTTCAGCCCAAATAGGACTGCCTCAAATAAGCAGTTAATGGGCCATGCAATGATCTTAACCACTTGCATCCAGTAGGTGGTGCAGAATGTTGTGTAATGGTGGGCAGACCTGCTTGTGCCTCTTCATTGCACAACATATAGCTGTGAGAAAAAAAAATGCTGGGGAAAAAAAATACAATTTTTTTTTTAAAGCCACGAAAAAAAAAAATATTTTTGCCCATATGAGAGGTGAAGCACTGCCTCACCTGCCTCTAGTGACTGCACATCACTGCTAGGAACCTTCTTCCAGCCCCCTGACCACATGACTGTGACTGTTTATTATCTATTGTCTTAAATGTAGCATTCTTTTGTGCTAAATCTTAAATAACTTTCTGTGCCTGAACACAGTTTTATCTATATGGCCCACGTGTACTTTCTGTCTCTTTGTGTTGAAAAGAGATTTAAAAAGCATGTGATAAGAGGCAGCCATCAAAGGCTTAGAAATTAGCATATGAGCCTACCTATGTTTAGTTTAAACTAAGAATACCAAGAGAAAAAAGAAAATTTGATGACAAAAGTAAATTGGAAAGTTGATTAAAATTAAAAGTCCTATCTGAATAATGAAAGTTTAATTTATACTAGACTGTCCCTTTAAGCAAGGCTGTGTGGAACCTATGATTGTCTAATAGGGCTTCCACAAAGCATTGTTTAAACAGTCTCCTGTCCTGTGGAGTTATTCATGAGTCAGCACTAATTATCTAAAATGCAAGTCTGTAAATAGCAGTGAAATAAAGGGGCAGTCTGCAGAGACTTAGATACAAGGTAAAAGGTATATTAATATAACAGTGTTGGTTATGCAAAACTGGGGAATGGGTAATAAAGGGATTATCTATCTTTTTAAACAATAAACATTTTGGAGTAGAATGTCCCTTTAATGGAGTAATCGACCCTGCACAAATTAGTTAAAAAAAAAAAGAAATAAAAGGTTTTAAAATTATAAATAAATAATAATAAATATTTAAATTATTTATATTAAGTAAAATCCAGTGCTTAGTGCTTTTTATCACAACAATGGACAGACTTTGTATAGCTCTTTAAATGATAATAATTGAAAAATAATGAACTTTAAACTAACATTCGGATCTAGGCTAGCCTTGTTGTCTGCAGATTAAAGCCCAGATTGGCTCCTCCAGATAAGGCAAATTGTGGGTGGAGTTTGGTTATTGAAAAACAATTGCAGTAAAAAGGCTGTTTATTTGTTTTAAACATGTTGAGACTTGGCTGATATGTTATTCTATAGCATATAACAAAAGCAAAATTGCTTTACAAGGTGTTTGCTGTCACTTTAATGTCCTTTTAATCTAGCTCTTTGGAATGCTGCACCTATTTGCCAGTCACATTTACCTGTTGTTTACAAATGCTTTGTTTGCTGTGTGGGTCAGAGACATGGACTTTAATCATTCTGTAGTTTTACAAGTGTTAGTTTTGCATTTCTCAGAGGAAGTTTGTGTTTGGTTATTAGAAATCTAATTTTGTGATCAAAGCAAACAACTTTCGTTGATGCCACATGTGGGACTTTTGGATTTAAAGGGACATGAAACTCAAAATGTATTCCCCATGAATTAATTAGTTTAAAGCTAGATTACGAGTTTTGCGTTATGAGTCAAATAGCATCGCAAGGAATAGTGTGCGCTAGGAGATGAATGTCATACACCTCCCTAAGAGACAATATCCCTAAATGTTGTCTAAAAAACAGTATTAATCAAAAAGAATTATGTATAGAGAGGGCGCCTATAGGCTAAAGATATCACCACTTTCGGTTATAAAACATATTTATTCTGTTAAAAAAACTTATATTTTTATACACATTAAAAGGTAATTGAGGGACGTCTCCCTATAAAACACAATAATCAAGCTTAATAAAAATCCTGTGTGGCTTCCATATTCCGTTTGACAAACTAGTATCTAGAGAATGTTCAGCAATGTCCGTAATAACAGATGAAATAATATGTATCAAAGACCAAGATAATATATGCAGTCTTTAAATGTATACCACAGATGTTACTTGTTGCGAAGTGTTGTAACACGATATTCCTTCAATATGAATCAATTGTTACATGAACAGGTGCGGTCTTACTTAAACATGTGAAAACTTCTTTCAAGGCAAAGCGATTTTGTCAAAAACAAACACTGTGTGTTACACTCTGTGATCAAGGATAATACCTGTACTGCCGTAAAAGTTCCAGATTCGTGAGTAGGTACTTTACCCTTACATGTAGCGGGTATTTCACCCGATCTTGCGACAAGGTACTTCTGCTCTCACTCTGAATCACTCCTCGAGTGAGCGATACCACGTGACTGACAGCGTCTGACGTCACGAGTTGTCCTTCGTTCTGATAGAGCTAACAGATGGTAATTCCTAGAGGCGGTCAGCCGTTCCCAGCTGCAATTATTGACAACCAACTTAAAACCTGCACTTAATGCTATGCACACAGGAAAGGATGATATTGGGTATAATTTCTTTGCCTTTCAGACTCCAACTCCGATTTTTTTGAAAATGATTGAAAAGTATATAATAATAACCCGGGTTATATTAGAAAGTCCATAGACCATATGAGAGTTAATGGTATATGAAAGAGAACAATGATAGTATAACACAATGCCACACAACGACGCGTTTTGCCCTTCTATGAGCTTTATCAAGATGTTTGTGGCATGTGGCGAGTTCACCTTATACAGGGTATCCTTGTTTGCAATTGGTGGAAACATAATTGGCACTTGTTGTATCCATCTTTATTAAGGTGGTATTGTCTCTTCCTCTTTAAGGTGGTATACATGGGTTAAGTTGCAACTGTCAATGATTACACATTTTGAGTGGTATATTATTGGCACATAAATGCATCTAAATATTTTACAAATATATCCCATTGAGTATACATCAATTTCCAGTAATTATTTGGTTCATAGCTTAAGGAAATAAAAGAAATGTGAACTACAAAGTATTTATATATATATATATATATATATATATATATATATATATATATATATATATATATATATATATATATATATATATATATATATATATATATATATATATATATAAATAAATATAAATATACATTTAACCCTATGTGCAATAGAATTTTTTATTTTTTTTTAAATTGGGTTTGATCCTATGTATAGTAGAAATTGCCTTTTAAAAAGACAGTAAAAAGTGATGCTTACATTAACACCTAAACTGGAATAAGATATTATCATATCCAATACAGGAGTAAATTATTATTACATTTATGTGTTATTCAAACAGGATAGGTGAGAGGTCCAATTCTGAATTGAGGCCTCTAGGGTGTAAGGTGTCAAATTTATAAATCAGTTCTGCTTCCTTTATGAGAAGGATTTTTTCTATGTTGCCCCCTCTCCAGTGGCCCTTAATTTTGTGAATCCCCCAATAGCATAGGTCTTTGGTGTTTCCATGGTGTACTTCCTTAAAATGTTTGTAGAGAAAAGTGTCTTTCTTTTTCTATACTCAACAAATGCTCCCTTATTCTGTCTTTGAGACATCTCTTGGTCTCACCAAAATAAAACAGATTACAAGTACATTTTAATACATAGATTACATTTTTTTTGTGTGCATCTAATTATTTCTTTGATGATGAAATCATCAACTGAGTTGTTTATTTTTAGATTTTTTTTTACTTTGTAACTGTGTTTACAAGCTTTACATGTGTAACAGGGGAAAAAAACTGCTATTTTTCCTCCCCTCATGTCTACTTGATTAATCTTTGTTTTTGTTTTACATTTTAGTTCACTTGGAGCTAATATAGATTTAAAATTCTTTGCTCTCCTAAAAATAAAAGTAGGTTTGTCAGCCAATTTGTCACCTATGATGTTGTCTTCCTTCAATAAATGCCAGTGTTTTGATATTATCTTTTTGATATAATTATAATCAGCATTATAATCTATTATAAATGGAATTTTGATAGTATTGTCATTAACTCTATCTTTGGTTTTATATTTTAATAGATTCTCCCTATATTGGTAGCTATTTGATATTTTCTTCATGGTAACCTCTTATGTTTAATTTGTCTGCTAATATGGCTATTTGATTTTCGAAATCTTCAATTCTAGAACAGTTCTTTCTTATACGAAGACTGACCATATGGGATGTTATCTTTCCATGCTTTAAGATGACAACTGTCCGCATGTATAAGGTTATTGCAGTCTACTTTTTAAAAATGGGTTTTTGTCTCCAATTTATTGTCAATTACCATAATCTCTAGATCAAGAAAAAATATTTTTTCTTTACTCTGGTTGCATACAAATTTTAGTCCACAATGATTATTATTCATTTCTTCAAATAGCTTCACTAGTTCTAACTCTGATCTCCTCCATAGTATGAATATATGAATATATATATGAATATGAGTAGTATATTAGCAGACAAATTTAACATAAGAGGTTACCATGAAGAAAATATCAATATAGCTACCAATATAGGGAGAATCTATTAAAATATAAAACCAAAGATAGAGTTAATGACAATACTATCAAAATTCCATTTATAACAGATTATAATGCTGATTATAATTATATCAAAAAGATAATATCAAAACACTGGCATTTATTGAAGGAAGACAACATCATAGGTGACAAATTGGCTGACAAACCTACTTTTATTTTTAGGAGAGCAAAGAATTTTAAATCTATATTAGCTCCAAGTGAACTAAAATGTAAAACAAAAACAAAGATTAATCAAGTAGACATGAGGGGAGGAAAAATAGCAGTTTTTTTCCCCTGTTACACATGTAAAGCTTGTAAACACAGTTACAAAGTAAAAGAATCTAAAAATAAACAACTCAGTTGATGATTTCATCGTAAAAGAAATAATTAGATGCACACAAAAAAATGTAATCTATGTATTAAAATGTACTTGTAATCTGTTTTATTTTGGTGAGACCAAGAGATGTCTCAAAGACAGAATAAGGGAGCATTTGTTGAGTATAGAAAAAGAAGACATTTTTCTCTACAAACATTTTAAGGAAGTACACAATGGAAACACCAAAGACCTATGCTATTGGGGGATTCACAAAATTAAGGGCCACTGGAGAGGGGGCAACATAAAAAAAATCCTTCTCATAAAGGAAGCAGAACTGATTTATAAATTTGACACCTTACACCCTAGAGGCCTCAATTCAGAATTGGACCTCTCACCTTTCCTGTTTGAATAACACATAAATGTAATAATAATTTACTCCTGTATTGGATATGATAATATCTTATTCCAGTTTAGGTGTTAATGTAAGCATCACTTTTTACTGTCTTTTTAAAAGGCAATTTCTACTATACATAGGATCAAACCCAATTTAAAAAAAAATTCTATTGCACATAGGGTTAAATGTGTGTGTATGTATATATATATATATATATATATATATATATATATATATATATATATATTTCTAGTTCACATTTCTTTTATTTCCTTAAGATATGAACCAAATAATTACTGGAAATTGATGTATGCTCAATGGGATATATTTGTAAAATATTTAGATGCACTTATGTGCCAATTATATACCACTCAAAAAGTGTAATCATTGACAGTTGCAACTTAACCCATGTATACCACCTTAAAGAGGAAGAGACAATACCACCTTAATAAAGATGGATACAAGTGCCAATTATGTTTCCACCAATTGCAGACAAGGATACCCTGTATAAGGTGAAATCGCCACATGCCACAAACATCTTGATAAAGCCCATAGAAGGGCGAAACGCGTCGTTGTGTGGCATTGTGTTATACTATCATTGTTCTCTTTCATATACCATTAACTCTAATATGGTCTATGGACTTTTTATATAACCCTGGTTATTATTATATACTTTTCAATCATTTAAAAAAAAATCGGAGTTGGAGTCTGAAAGGCAAAGAAATTATACCCAATATCATCATTTCCTGTGTGCATAGCACTAAGTGTAGGTTTTAGGTTGGTTGTCAATAATTGCAGCTGGGAACGGCTGACCGCCTCTAGGAATTACCATCTGTTAGCTCTATCGGAACGAAGGACAACCCGTGACGTCAGACGCTGTCAGTCACGTGGTATCGCTCACTCGAAGAGTGATTCCAAGTAAAAGCAGAAGTACCTTGTCGCAAGATCGGGTGAAATACCCGCTACATGTAAGGGTAAAGTACCTACTCACGAATCTGGAACTTTTACGGCAGTACAGGTATTAACCTTGATCACAGAGTGTAACACACAGTGTTTGTTTTTGACAAAATCGCTTTGCCTTGAAAGAAGTTTTCACATGTTTAAGTAAGACCGCACCTGTTCATGTAACAATTGATTCATATTGAAGGAATATCGTGTTACAACACTTCGCAACAAGTAACATCTGTGGTATACATTTAAAGACTGCATATATTATCTTGGTCTTTGATACATATTATTTCATCTGTTATTACGGACATTGCTGAACATTCTCTAGATACTAGTTTGTCAAACGGAATATGGAAGCCACACAGGTTTTTTATTAAGCTTGATTATTGTGTTTTATAGGGAGACGTCCCTCAATTACCTTTTAATGTGTATAAAAATATACGTTTTTTTTAAAAGAATAAATATTTTTTATAACCGAAAGTGGTGATATCTTTAGCCTATAGGCGCCCTCTCTATACATAATTATTTTTGCTTAGCATCGTTATGGCCCATAACGCTTCATTTTCCCTAATGCTGCTATTACATATCTTGTCAGTATAGATGTACCGCACACCTGTTAGCCCGTCACACAACGTCAGTACCGCACTTTTAAAAAAGTCCTTTTTCAATGGGACTCCCATAGCGCCGGTATTACGAGTTTGCCTGGGAGGCTAAAAAGTAAGCAGTACTATAACGACAAGATCCGTAACGCCATCTAAAGTCAGTAGTTATGAGTTTTACGTTACAAAGCTGTACCATAGAACTCATAACTAAATTGTTACAAAGTACACTAACACCCATAAACTACCTATTAACCCCTAATAGACATCGCAAATACTAAAATAAAGTTATTAAACCCCTAATTTGCCTCTCCGGTCATCACCGCCACTATTAAATGTAATGTATTCCGCCACTCCCCAACATCGTCGCCACTATAATAAACCTATTAACCCCTAAACTGCCGCCCTCCCGCATCGCAAACACTATTTAAATATTATTAACCCCTAATCTGCCGTCTGCCCACACCGCAGCTATAATAAACCTAATAACCACTAAACCGCAAGCCCCCCACAACGAAACATACTAAAATAAACTATTAACCCCTAAACCTAATGCTCCCCTAACTTTATATTAAAATTACAATTTCCCTATCTTTAATTAAATTAAAACTCACCTGTCAAATTAAATAAATTCATTTTAAACTAACAATTAAACTAAGATAATTATTAAACTACAATTAAACTAACTACCAATTAAATTAAACTAAACTACACATTAAAAAAAATCCTAACACTACTCTAAAAATTACAAAAAGTATCTAATTACAAAAAAATAAAATAACTAAAAAAAAACACACTAAATTACGAAAAATAAGAAACAAATGATCAAAAATAAAAAAGAAGTACACCTAATCTAATAGCCCTATCAAAATAAAAAAGCCCCCCCTAAATAAAAAACCCCATAGCCTACAATAAACTACCAATGGCCCTTAAATGGGCCTTTTGTGGGGCATTGCCCCAAAAGATTACAACTCTTTTACCTGTAAAAAAAATACAAACACCCCCCCAACAGTAAAACCAACCACCCCCCACAACCAACCCCCCAAATAAAATAACTATCTAAAAAAACCTAAGCTGCTCATTGCCCTAAAAAGGGCATTTAGCTCTTTTACATGCCCAGACCCTAAACTAAAAATAAAACCCACCCAAAAAACCCTTAAAAAACCCAAACACTAACCCCCGACGATCCACTTACAGTTCTTGAAGTCCCGCTTAAAGGATCCATCCAGACGACGAAGTCCTCATCCATGCGGCAAGAAGTCTTCATCCAGGCGGCCTCTTCCATTTAGTGGTAGTGATGTGGGAGGCCAGAGATTAAGGGGTTAATAACTTTAGTATAGTGGCGGCGACATCGGGGGTGGCAGATTAGGGGTTAATAGTTTTATGTAGGTGGCGGCGATGTTGGGTGGCAGATTAGGGGTTAATAACTGTATGTAGGTGGCGGCGATATCGGGGACGGCAGATTAGGGGTGTTTAAACTCTGTGTTTATGTTAGGGTGTGGGAGGCCAGAGATTAAGGGGTTAATAACTTTAGTATAGTGGCGACGACATCGGGAGCGGCAGATTAGGGGTTAATAGTTTTATGTAGGTGGCAGCGATGTTGGGGGTGGCAGATTAGGGGTTAATAACTGTATGTATGTGGCGGCGATATCGGGGGCGGCAGATTAGGGGTTAATAACTGTATGTAGGTGGCGGCGATATCGGGGATGGCATATTAGGGGTGTTTAGACTCGGTATTTATGTTAGGGTGTTAGGTTTAAACGTAACTTTTTCTTTCACCATAGACATCAATGGGGCTGCGTTACGGAGCTTTTCATTCCGCAATCGCAGGTGTTAGGCTTTTTTTTGCTGGCTCTCCCCATTGATGTCTATGGGGAAATCGTGCACGAGCACGTCAAAGCAGTGCTTGATTTCGGTGCGGTATGGAGCTCAGCGCAACCATATCGCCCGCACAAGCCTGCTTTTTTAAAACTTGTAATAGCAGCGCTATAGGGAGGTGAAATAACGCCGCTTTTGTGGCGGTCGTTAAAATCCCTATAGCGCTCAAAACTAGTAATCTAGCTGTTAGTTAATTAATAACAATAATTAAAAAAAAAAAGCACTGCAATATACATTCATTATTTATTTTGCTTGTTTTTGCTGTAAAATATATAGCTTTTCTTGTAAAAATTGTGCATTCCTATGTTTTCTAGAGGGGCCGGAAGTCAAATTATATAATCTATGCTACAAATTACTGTAGATTTGCAGCTATATTTAAAGGGACAGTAAAGTCAAAATTAAAGGGACACTGAACCCAAATCTTTTCTTTTTGTGATTCAGATAGAGCATGCAATTTTAAGCAACTTTCTAATTTACTCCTATTATCATTTTTTCTTTTGTTCTCTTGCTATCTTTATTTGAAAAAGAAGGCATCTAAGCTTTTTTTTTTTTTTTTTTTTTTTTTTGGTTCAGACCTCTGGACAGCACTTTTTTTATTGGTGGATGAATTTATCCACCAATCAGCAAGAACAACCCAGGTTGTTCACCAGAAATGGGCCGGCATCTAAACTTGCATTCTTGCATTTCAAATAAAGATACCAAGAGAATCAAGAAAATTTGATAATAGGAGTAAATTAGAAAGATGCTTAAAATGTCATGCTCTATCTGAATCATGAAAGAAAAAATTTGGGTTCATTGTCCCTTTAAGCTTTCATTATTCATCATATAGTTTTAAACAACATTTCAATTCTGTTATCAAAATGGATTTGTTATTTTTGTATCCTTTGTTGAAGAGTAGGCTCAGGAATAGCAATGCACTGAACACATCTGCTTGCTGAACACATCTGCTGAGCCAATGGCAAGAGGCAAATGGGTGCAGCCACCAATCACCAGCTAGCTCTCAGCAGTACATTGCTGCTCCTGAGCCTACCTAGGTATGCTTTTCAACAAAGGATAGTAAGCGAAGGGCATTTTATAATGGAAGAACACTGGGAAGTTGTTTAAAATTGCATGCTCTATCTGAATAATGAAAGATTAATTTTTACTTTAAATGTCAGTTTAACTGGCCACAATCATAGGACAGAATACAAACATACTTAAAGGGACACAGTCTACTTGAAAATGTTTGTTGTTTAAAAAAGATAGATAATCCCTTTATTACCCATTCCCCAGTTTTATAAAAGAAACACTGTTATATTAATATACTTTTTGCCTCCATGATTCTGTATCTAAGCTTCTGCAGACTGCCACCTTATCTCAGTGCTTTTTTTTTTTTTTACAAATTTGCATTTTAGCCAATTAGTGCTGGTTCATGTATAACTTTATGTGAGTGAGCACAATGTTATCTATATAGCATACATGAACTAGCACTGTCTGGCAGTGAAAAGCTAATAAAATGTTCTGAGATAAGAGGTGGTCTGTAAGGACTTAGAAACAGACAGAAATGTAGCGGTTTAAATCTTATAAAGTTTATTAATATAACAATGTTGGTTGTGCAAAGCTTGGAGAATGGGTAGAAAAGGCGTCATCTATCTTTTTAAGCAATAAAATAAAACAAGTAGACTGTCCCTTTAAAGATGTTTTCTCTTGTAAGGTGTATCCAGTCCACGGATCATCCATTACTTGTGGGATATTCTCCTTCCCAACAGGAAGTTGCAAGAGGATTACCCACAGCAGAGCTGTCTATATAGCTCCTCCCCTAACTGCCACCTCCAGTCATTCTCTTGCAACTCTCGACAAGCATGGAAGCAGTAAGAGAGATGTGGTGAAATGTAGTTGTTTTTTCTTCAATTCAAAAGTTTGTTATTTTTAAATGGTACCGGAGTTGTACTATTTTGGTCCCAGGCAGAAAATAGAAGAAGAATCTGCCTGTGGTCTCTAATGATCTTAGCTGGTTGTAACTAAGATCCATTGCTGTTCTCACACATAACTGAAGAGAGAGGTAACTTCAGCTGGGGAATGGCGTGCAGGTTGTCCTGCTATAAGGTATGTGCAGATTAAATTTTTTCTAGAGGAATGTAAATGCTAGAAAATGCTGCTGATACCAGATTTATTTAAGGTAAGCCTGATTACAGTGATTTAATAGCGACTGGTATCATGCTTACTGTCAGAGGTAATACTCTTATTATTTTTCAATTCCTGTCATATAAAATGTTTGCTGGGAGTGCTTAAACGTTTTTATATATGTTTTGGTGATAAAACTTTATTGGGGCCTAGTTTTTTCCACATGGCTGGCTTAAATTTGCCTAGAAACAGTTTTCTTAGGCCTCCCACTGTGTAGACATGAGTGGGAGGGGCCTAATTTAGCGCTTAATTGCGCAGTAACTTTTGCAGACTGAGACATCCAGCTTCCCTCAAGGAGTCCCCTGAATGCTATAGGACCTCTCTAAAGGGCTTTTAGGCTTTCCAAAGTCGTTTGTATGGAAAGGTAGGGCCACAGCAGAGCTGTGGCAGTTTGTTGTGACTGTTAAAAAACGTCTATATCGTTTTTTTTATCCGTTTTTTAAACTAAGGGGTTAATCATCCATTTGCAAGTGGCTGCAATGCTCTGTTAGCTTATTATACACACTGTAAAAATTTCATTTGATTTACTGCTTTTTTTTCACTGTTTTTCAAATTCTGACCTTTTTTATTTTTCTTAAAGGCACAGTACCGTTTTTATTTTTTGCTTGTTAACTTGCTTTAAAATGTTTTCCAAGCTTGCTGGTCTCATTGCTAGTCTGTTTAAACATGTCTGACATAGAGGAAACTCCTTGTTCATTATGTTTAGAAGCCATGGTGGAACCCCCTCTTAGAATGTGTACCAAATGTACTGATTTCACTTTAAGTAATAAAGACCATATTCTGTCTTTAAAAAAATGATCACCAGAGGAATCTGACGAGGGGGAAGTTATGCCGACTAACTCGCCCCACGTGTCAGAACCTTTAAATCCCGCTCAAGGGACTCACGCTCAAGAGGTGCCAAGTACATCTAGCGCGCCCATGGCATTTACTTTACAATACATGGCGGCAGTCATGGATAATACACTGTCAGCTGTATTATCCAGACTACCTGGGTTACGAGGAAAGCGAGACAGCTCTGGAGTTAGAAGAAATACAGAGCATACTAACGCTTTAGTAGCTATGTCTGATACCCCCTCACAATATGCAGAAGCTGAGGAAGGAGAGGTTCTTTCTGTGGGTGATTTTTCTGACTCAGGGAAGAGGATTTAACCTGATTCTGAAATATCAACATTTAAATTTAAGCTTGAACACCTCCGCGTGTTGCTCAGGGAGGTTTTAGCTGCTCTGAATGACTGTGATGCAATTGCAGTGCCAGAGAAATTGTGTAGATTGGATAAATACTATGCAGTACCTGTTTACACTGATGTTTTTCCAATACCTAAAAGGTTTACAGAAATTATTACTAAGGAATGGGATAGACCAGGTATGCCGTTCTCTCCCCCTCCTATTTATAAGTAAATGTTTCCAATAGATGCCGCCACACGGGACTTATGGCAAACGGTCCCTAAGGTGGAGGGAGCAGTTTCTACACTAGC
Source organism: Bombina bombina (assembly GCF_027579735.1). Classification (NCBI taxonomy): domain Eukaryota; kingdom Metazoa; phylum Chordata; class Amphibia; order Anura; family Bombinatoridae; genus Bombina; species Bombina bombina. The sequence goes on from NC_069507.1 coordinate 153,956,489, forward strand.
TAAGCGTACTACTATCCCTGTCGAGGACAGTTGTGCTTTCTTAGATCCAATGGATAAAAAGTTAGAGGGTTACCTTAAGAAAACGCTTATTCAACAAGGTTTTATTCTACAGCCCCTCGCATGCATTGCCCCAGTCACTGCTGCTGCGGCCTTCTGGTTTGAGTCTCTGGAAGAGGCTTTACAGGTAGAGAGACCCCATTGGATGATATACTTGACAGGCTTAGAGCACTTAAGCTAGCCAATTCTTTTGTTTCTGATGCCATTGTTCATTTGACTAAACTAACGGCTAAGAATTCTGGTTTTGCTATTCAGGCGCGTAGGGCGCTATGGCTTAAATCATGGTCAGCTGACGTTACTTCAAAGTCTAAGCTGCTTAATATTCCCTTCAAGGGGCAGACCCTATTCGGGCCTGGTTTGAAGGAGATCATTTCTGATATCACTGGAAGAAAAGGTCATGCCCTTCCTCAGGATAGGTCCAAATCAAGGGCCAAACAGTCTAATTTTCGTACCTTTCGAAACTTCATGGCGAGTGCGGCATCAACTTCCTCTAATACAAAACAAGAGGGAACTTTTGCCTAGTCCAAGTCGGTCTGGAGACCTAACCAGACTTGGAACAAAGGTAAGCAGGCCAAAAAGCCTGCTGCTGCCTCTAAGACAGCATGAAGGATTGGCCCCTGATCCGGTAACAGATCTAGTAGGGGGCAGACTTTCGCTCTTCGCCCAGGCTTGGGCAAGAGATGTTCAGGATCCCTGGGCATTGGAAATTGTATCCCAGGGATATCTTCTGGACTTCAGAGCTTCTCCTCCAAAAGGGAGATTTCACCTTTCACAATTATCTGCAAACCAGATAAAGAGAGAGGCATTTTTACACTGTGTTCAAGACCTCCTAGTTATGGGAGTGATCCACCCAGTTCCAAAGGAGGAACAGGGACAGGGATTCTATTCAAATCTGTTTGTGGTTCCCAAAAAAGATGGAACCTTCAGACCAATCTTAGATCTCAAGATCTTAAACAAATTTCTCAGGGTCCCATCATTCAAGATGGAGACTATTCGTACCATCCTACCTATGATCCAGGAGGGTCAATATATGACTACAGTGGATTTAAAGGATGCTTATCTTCACATTCCGATACACAAAGATCATCATCGGTTTCTCAGGTTTGCCTTCCTAGACAGGCATTACCAGTTTGTAGCTCTTCCCTTTGGGTTAGCTACAGCCCCAAGAATCTTTACGAAGGTTCTGGGGTCACTTCTGGCGGTCCTAAGGCCGCTGGGCATAGCAGTAGCCCCTTATTTAGACGACATTCTGATACAGGCGTCAAATTTCCAAATTGCCAAGTCTCATACGGACATAGTTCTGGCATTTCTGAGGTCGCATGGGTGGAAAGTGAACGAAGAAAAGAGTTCTCTATCCCCTCTCACAAGAGTCTCCTTTCTGGGAACTCTAATAGATTCTGTAGAAATGAGGATTTACTTGACAGAGACCAGGTTATCAAAACTTCTAAATTCCTGCCGTGTTCTTTATTCCACTCCTCGCCCTTCGGTGGCTCAGTGTATGGAAGTAATCGGCTTAATGGTAGCGGCAATGGACATAATGCCGTTTGCCCGTCTACATCTCAGACTGCTGCAACTCTGCATGCTCAGTCAGTGGAATGGGGATTACACAGATTTGTCCCCTCTACTAAATCTGGATCAAGAGACCAGGGATTCTCTTCTCTGGTGGTTATCTCGGGTCTATCTGTCCAAAGGTATGACCTTTCACAGGCCAGATTGGACAATTGTAACGACAGATGCCAGCCTTCTAGGCTGGGGGGCAGTCTGGAACTCCCTGAAGGCTCAGGGATCGTGGACTCAGGAGGAGACACTCCTTCCGATAAATATTCTGGAACTAAGAGCGATATTCAATGCTCTTCAGGCTTGGCCTCAGCTAGCGACAATGAGGTTCATAAGATTTCAGTCGGACAACATCACGACTGTGGCTTACATCAACCATCAAGGGGGAACAAGGAGTTCCCTAGCGATGTTGGAAGACTCAAAGATAATTTGCTGGGCAGAGATTCACTCTTACCACCTATCAGCTATCCATATCCCAGGTGTAGAGAACTGGGAGGCGGATTTTCTAAGTCGACAGACCTTTCATCCAGGGGAGTGGGAACTCCATCCGGAGGTATTTGCACAATTGGTTCAACGTTGGGGCGAACCAGAACTGGATCTCATGGCGTCTCGCCAGAACGCCAAACTTCCTTTTTACGGTTCCAGGTCCAGGGACCCCAAGGCAACGCTGATAGATGCTCTAGCAGCGCCTTGGTCCTTCAACCTGGCTTATGTGTTTCCACCGTTTCCTCTGCTCCCTCATCTGATTGCCAAAATCAAGCAGGAGAGAGCATCTGTGATCTTGATAGCGCCTGCGTGGCCACGCAGGACTTGGTATGCAGATCTAGTGGACATGTCATCCTTTCCACCATGGACTCTGCCTCTGAGACAGGACCTTCTACTTCAGGGTCCTTTCAAGCATCCAAATCTAATTTCTCTGAGACTGACTGCCTGGAGATTGAACGCTTGATTTTATTGATACCTTAATTCAGGCACGAGAGTCATTGATACCTTAATTCAGGCACGAAAGCCTGTCACCAGGAAAATCTATCATAAGATATGGCGTAAATATCTTTATTGGTGTGAATCCAAGGGTTACTCATGGAGTAAAGTCAGGATTCCCAGGATATTATCTTTTCTCCAAGAAGGATTGGAAAAAGGATTGTCAGCTAGTTCCTTAAAGGGACAGATTTCTGCTCTGTCTATTCTTTTGCACAAGAGTCTGGCGGATGTTCCAGACGTTCAGGCATTTTGTCAGGCTTTAGTTAGAATCAAGCCTGTGTTTAAACCTGTTGCTCCACCTTGGAGTTTAAATTTGGTTCTTAAAGTTCTTCAGGGGGTTCCGTTTGAACCTCTGCATTTCAAAGATATCAAAATTTTATCTTGGAAAGTTCTATTTTTGGTAGCTATTTCCTCGGCTCGTAGAGTTCCGAGTTATCTGCCTTACAATGTGATTCCCCTTATCTGATCTTCCATGCAGATAAGGTAGTTTTGCGTACCAAACCTGGGTTTTTACCTAAGGTGGTATCTAATAAGAATATCAATCAGGAGATTGTTGTTCCGTCATTGTGTCCTAATCCTTCTTCAAAGAAGGAACGTCTATTACACAATCTTGACGTGGTTCGTGCTTTAAAGTATTATTTACAAGCTGCAAAAGATTTGTTTGTTGTCTACTCTGGACAGAGGAGAGGCCAAAAGGCTTCTGCAACTTCTCTTTCGCTTTGGCTAAGAAGTATAATACGCTTAGCTTATGAGACTGCTGGCCAGCAGCCTCCTGAAAGGATTACAGCTCATTCTACTAGAGCTGTGACTTCCACATGGGCCTTTAAAAATGAGGCTTCTGTTGAACAGATTTGCAAGGCAGCGACTTGGTCTTCGCTACATACTTTTTCAAAATTATATAAATTTGATACTTTTGCTTCTTTGGAGGCTATTTTTGGGAGAAAGGTTTTACAGGCATTGGTTCCTTCCGTTTAAGTACCTGCCTTGTCCCTCTCTTCATCCGTGTACTTTAGCTTTGGTATTGGTATCCCACAAGTAATGAATGATCCATGGACTGGATACACCTTACAAGAGAAAACATAATTTATGCTTACCTGATAAATTTATTTCTCTTGTGGTGTATCCAGTCCACGGCCCGCCCTGTCATTTTAAGGCAGGTATTTTTTAACTCTAAACTACAGTCACCTCTGCACCCTATAGTTTCTCCTTTCTCTTGCTTGTCTTCGGTCGAATGACTGGAGGTGGCAGTTAGGGGAGGAGCTATATAGACAGCTCTGCTTTGGGTGATCCTCTTGCAACTTCCTGTTGGGAAGGAGAATATCCCACAAGTAATGGATGATCCGTGGACTGGATACACCACAAGAGAAATACATTTATCAGGTAAGCATAAATTATGTTTTCTTTCGGTTTACTACTGAGTGTCACTTTGTTAGCACAGCATGCAGAGATAAGTTGTTGTCTGGTTGTGCAGCCAATCACAAGATGAGTCACAAGACTTTGAATTGTGTAGCCAATCACATGATACAGAATGTGTCTGTGAGCACATTTTTTTATTAGTTTCATTCATTTGTGTCCTGCTTGCTGACTCCTAAAACAAAGGATCCCGTAGTCATTCTGAAAATGTCAGTGTATATCTGGCACCCCTGTTCCCCATTTATCTATGTGCGGCGGACATGGTTCGCTATAGCGGATCATGTCCGTCCACACATTAATAAATATACCCCTTTGAGTCAGGTTCATGCAAGTTTTGATGCTTTTTGCCAAAATAATGTCAAGATTTTTGTAACACGTTACTTGTTGTGTACACCTTCCATCTGCTTTATTCTGCAAATAGAAATAAAAAGAGGATACAGGCAAAGTTTGTTTTATTTTCTCACTGATTTTGTATATGATATAATTGTGTCACAAGTGATAACGGAACTAACCACATCATTTGATGTATAACATTATAAAAATCAAATGTCTGCAAGTTTTGTCTTCAGCTGTGAATCTTAACCCTTGGTTAGGACACATAACTAAATCACCTCACTATTTTGTTTGGCTGATCAAGGTTGTTATGGGACCTTATATATACAGATTACATACTACCTTTACACAAACCTTTCTTTGCCTCTAGCACTGTCTCCTGCCTAAAAAGCCTATTGAGTATCTTTATCCTTTCTTATTTGCTGTGTACAATAAGGGACAGATATAGCTGAGTTAATGCACTGATAAGCAGTCAGTCTAAATAGGCTCAGTAGCTGCTGTGATTGGCTCTCCCATGTGCATTGCTATTTCTTCAACAAAGGATATTGGAAGAATGAAGAAAATTAAATAATAGATGTAAATTGGAATGTTGTTTAAGATTGTATTCTCTGTCTGAATCATGAAAGAAAAAATATTTAATTATGTGTACCTTTAAACTGTAAAGCATCACCATACCACTGTGCAGCAGTTTCTGCTTTAAAAAAGGCTTCTTTAGTCTTGTGTAAAAAGCACTGATTGGCACCACCTGCATAGGTTGGTACTAATCTCTAAGTTAAAAATACAGGCACTGATTAAAGGGACATGAAACCCAACATTTTTCTTTCATGATTCAGATAGAACTAAATTGGAATGTTGTTTAAAATTGTATTCTCTATTATCTAATTTGCTTCATTCTTTAGATATTCTTTGTTGAAGAAAAAGCAATGCACATGGGTGAGCCAATCACACGAGGCATCTAGATAATAGAAGTAAATTGGAAAGTTGTATACATAGCATGCTCTTTATAAATTTTGGGTTTCATGTCCCTTTAATAGGCATGTTCTATAAATTGTGCACTGAGCTTTCCTACCAGCCAGTGCCCATGTTAGCTCAGAGGTCTGCAAGAGGGGTGTACACATGATTCTTATCAACTGTAAAAACAAACTAAAGGAGCCTTTCTCAACACACTACTCACTATGACATTGACAGACTATGATATTGACATTCATACCCCTTTAACACTATCTGCGCCTCTTTTTATACCTTAAAGGGACATAACATTTATAACTAAAGTAAAGGATCTGCTTAAATACATTGGGGTCGATTTATCAAATGCTTCGGTCCGTATTTATGATGTAGCGGCCATCAGACCGATGCTTCCTTAACCTTTTCACCACCTCTTAGGTGGTGAATTTCAATCTCACCGACCAGGGAGATTGCTATTGACAGCTCCTGTCCGCGCGTAATTGGCTGTGCGCTGGCAGGGGGCGGCATTGCACAAGAGCGCAAAATTGCATTCTTGTGCAATGCTGAATTCCGGTAGCGGAATTCAGCCCGCCAGAGGCGAGCTGCGGTGGACAGGGGCGCGTATGTATGCTCCTGTCAGCCGCAGCTTGATAAATCAACCTGATTTTTTAAATATGAAGAGAGCTGTTTGTATTTTCTTTTTTTTCTAAAGGATTGGTTAAAGCATGGAATTTTAAATAGCTTCCACATTTACTTCTACCGTCAATTTTGCTTAGTTCTCTTGGTATACTTTGTTAAAGAGTAATTCCTAGGTGAGCTCAGGAGTGTGCACGAGTCCTTAGCCATCTGGTAGCAGTGTTTGCAACAATGTTTATAGCAATGTTATACGTAGTGGCAAACACTGCTGCCATAGAATGCTACGGACCATAAACAATAAAAGCTAGAGGGATTTAACAATACATAATATTAAAACTCATCAAATATATAGTAATATTACTAATTTTTTTATATTAAAAATAAAAATAAAATAACAGCATCAATAAACTCAAATACACCTAATAACCAGGGGTCATTTCTCCTTTGCAATGGAATTCCTAATTAAAAAGTTCTGTGACTTAATGACTTGTTAGTCTTTTTTTAACAGCAATGAACATAGTTCCATAATATTCAGAAGCAAGCAGTATTCGTAAGTGATTTTTTTTATAAAAGTCTAATAAACGCAGAATCCGCTCCCTTACAGGGTTAGTCCAACAGATCTTACTTCCACCATGAGACTCCCTTCAAATGTACTCCTCCACACCACTCTCGCTACAAGCCTAAGATTTTCCAACGTCTCAGTGTAGCGGTGTTAGGAATGTGGGCCACGTGAGACATCTTGAGAAAGCCCTCGGACGAAACTCGTTGATGTGTCTCTGGTGGAGCGGTTTGCTGTCACAAATTAACTATGTTCTTTAACGAAATTACTTTAAACTGTGCAGAGTATCAAACACTTGGTTACGCGTGTAACCATTGTTACCGGAGAACTGAGAGACGATCAATATTACTATATCTTTGATAAGTTTTATCTTTTATTGTTTATGGTTTTAGATTGGAGACACCGAGAGAGGACAGTGTTTTCAGATTTTTGGCTTGAAGGTTACCTGAGCACAGTTTTCATTTAACATATGTTATAGAATGCTTAATACACATGCACGATCCTAAGTTTCTATCAGCCTACCTAGGTTTACTCTTCAACAGCAAATTTCAAGAGAATAAAGCAAATTAGATCATGTAAATTAGAAATTTGTTTACAATTGTATGCTTTGTCTGAATCAGAAACGTTTATGTTTAGTTTACTGTCCTTTAAAGGGACACTGAACACAATTTTTTTTTTCTTTCGTGATTCAGATAGAGCATGAAAATTTAAGCAACTTTCTAATTTACTCCTATTATCAATTTTTCTTCGTTCTCTTGCTATCTTTATTTTAAAAGCAGGAATGCAAATCTTAGCAGCCAGTCCATTTTAGGTTCAGCACCATGGATAGTGCTTGCTTATTGGAGGCTTACATTTACCCACCAATAAGCAAGCATAACCCAGCATCTCAACCAAAAATGGGCCGGCTCCTATGCATCACATTCCTGCTTTTTAAATAAAGATAGCAAGAGAACGAAGAAAAATTGATAATAGGAGTAAATTAGAAAGTTGCTCAAAATTGCATGCTCTATCTGAATCATGAAAGAAAAATGTTGGGTTTAGTGTCCCTTTAAATATGAAGATTAGCCAAGTGTGTACTTGTGTGGTGCCAATCTGTACTTACACCAGCTCTGTGGAGTGTGCCCACAGCTTACCTACCAATTAGCCCTGTGCAAGTGCACAATGTGCACAAAGAGCACCAATAAAATACTAAAGAAGCGTTTTGAATGCACTTTGTGTTGCAGATTGTTTTGCGATAAGTTGCTGTACTTTTCTAGCCTGCTATTAACTTCCAAGTCTCCTTCATCTTCTTTGCCCAATAGAAAATGTTAACACTTTTGTCTTGGGAGTAATGTAAGGGTTAAAGGTACTGTTAAAGATACGGGACCACATATCTCTCTCTGGGTGAAACTGACTCAACAGCATAATCTGCCTCTTAGACCATAAATATCACAGTATTCTAATCTGTTCATCTCCTATCAGTTGTGTGTAAATAATAGTAAAAGATACCTAGGTATATAGGCTGTTCCTCCTATATGTATAATGCACTAGAGTTTAGGTAATGTGCCTGCACTGTGTCAGTGACCCAGTGCCCTGGTATGTAAGAGTTGTCTCCTCTGTGTTTATGCTGGGGAACCCTTATTGCTGAGGTGGCTGCAATTATGGTGCAAACAAATCATAATTCTTTCTTCTAGAGATTAGGGAAGAGATTGCAAAATACTTTGTTTATGCCAAAATGAATGAGCTCCCAGGTACTGTAATGTTTGCTTAGAAAAAATGAGGCCATACACACCCACCCATACACAGACACACACCTTCATGCATAATCTTATTAAAGGGACACTGAAGTAAAAATGTAACTTCCAAAATTCAGATGGACTGTGCAATTGTAAGCAACTTTCCAATTCACTTCCATTATCAAATTGTGTTCACTCTTTTTTATATGTTTACTTTCTGAGACACCAGTTCTTATTGAGCATGTGCAAGAACTCACGGTATATATTTTATATACATTTTGATTGGCTAATGGCTGTCACATGATGCAGGAGAAAATGGAACTAACTCTGAATTTTGTCAGAAAAAAATCTACTCCTTTGAAATTCAGACTATGTGCTTTTGCATTGTCTATTATGCATTTGTTGATTATGCAGTTTTGGTGTATTTAATGGTCCTTAAATGTAGAATAAAATTGTCAGGTAATTCTTTTTTGTGCACATACATACTGCTGTGTTAAAATCAGTGGCTCATAAACACAAGGAGTATTTTTGACAAATACAATTTTTTTTTGCCGACTCAACCCATTAAAATATCGTCCTCTCATATCATGTTTTGTGCATAAACACACATGTTGAATATGCAAGTAACTGAATCACCTATGGATTGAATGTACATAACAATCTGGGACCTAACAAAATAGGATTCATGTAGGTTTCCTGTACTTAAAGGGACACTGAAACCAATTTTTTTCTTTCATGATTCAGATAGAGCATGCTATTTTAAGCAAGTTTCTAATCTACTTCTATTATCATTTTTTCTTCGTTCTCTTGCTATCTTTATTTGAATAAGAAGGCATCTAAGCTAAGGAGCCAGCAAATTTTTGGTTCAGCCCATGGACAGCACTTTAGTTTATTGGTGCTGTCTAATCAGCAAGGACAACCCAGGTTGTTCACCAAAAATGGGCCGGCATCTAAACTTACATTCTTGCTTTTCAAATAAACATACCACGAGAATGAAGAAAATTTGATAATAGGAGTAAATTAGAAAGTTGCTTAAAATTGCATGCTCTATCTGAATCACAAAAGAAAAAAATTGGGTTCAGTGTCCCTTTAAAATTGTTATGCGCATTTTATATATACCAAGGGTATACAAATTCAGGACTTTTAGATCTGCTAACACTTTTTAGGTTTTGATTTATCCCCTACCAGGCAAAAACAAATGTCTAATGACACTTTCTGATCTGTTCCTGGTTTTCCTTCATACAGTACATGAAACTTGCAGCCTGTTAACAGAATTATCTGCTAATACAGTGTCCGCATCATTTTCAAACTGAACACAACTATGCTTTGATTGGTATCATCGCTCATTGGCTCCCTTAAAGGAGTTCTACCCCTCATCTGTCTGGAAAGGAGCTGTCACAACAACATTGCACATAGTTGGAAACTATTTATGCAACTATTTATCACAAAAAAAGCCCAACTGTATGCCAGATTATGATTGGCGTGCTAACAGCTGTGCGCAAGCAATATTGGGTTTATCGTGGCTGTTTGCACACGTCGGATCTAGCATGCGAATTACAAGTTGAAAGTAAACAGGATTTTGAGCGCAATTTAATTTAATGTGCATCAGAATAGCGTAAAAGCTTACTTCTAGAGAAGTTAGCACGCAAAAGGGAGCGTTAAATACCACTAAACTCACAATCTGGCCCTGTATTGGTGTACCTTATAAACACACAAAAAAGCACTCAATCTATTTCAACTCTGACACATTTTGTGCATACTATAATAAAGTTAAATTCACAGTTCCACATGGAACTGTTGTCGTGACAATATACATTGCCTAGAAGAAAGTGAATTAAAGGAAAAATGTTTAACTGTGCATAGTAAAACAACTTTGCAAGATACTTTCATTATTTATTTTGCCCCTTTTCTTTAAATGTATCTAAAAAGTTTGGCTTTTTCCAGTCTTAAAAAGTGAAAGAGCACATGACAGGCTTCAAATTTGTCACATACCTGTGTCTATTTTGCGGTTTGTTAGCTTATTATTCCTGCTCAAACAATAGAGATCTTGTTAACACAATGACAGTTCTGCACACAGGTGTCAATCTTTTCTAATAATGCTCTGACTCTCTGCTGATATGGTAATCTGTTGTAATTACAAGGTGTTTACTGTTCCTTTATGGGTGCAAAGTTTTTCCATCCCTATATATTATGTTAGCATCTAGTTAGAGGCTGTGCAATGGAATACTACCCCTTATTCATACAGTGAATGATTAAATAATTGTGTATCAGTGTGGTAAGAACTGAAGAATAAATCTTGGTATCTGAAATTATAAAAATATGACTTCCTTTTAACAAAATATTGCAGAGAAATATGCCAACTGTAGAGTATGTTCATAGTTACAAAAATGAATCAAATGCTTTTTATTCATCCTGAATTATCCAGAAAGTAATATGATCTCATAGTAAACATGTCCAAAAACTGATTTTAAAGTTCAGTGCAGGACAAACCACTTGTAAGAATTACAGTGAAACAATTCTATATGTAGAATGCTGATTCAGGCTGTCTTTTGATGTGCAAATACTCCTGCTCACAGTGAATGTTATTAATCAACCCTAATGTACCCTTGTCTTTATTACTTGCTTTACACAAGTCGTTGATCATTAACGTTCTTTTTTTTCCTTTTTTTGTTGAATCTAAAATAGAATATTTTGAAATTCAGCTTGACAAATTCTGGGAGCCAGGGGCTACATCTCTTAGAATTTGATATCTGACTTCTAAATATGTGGATTATATATTATATATATATATAATGATTAAAAAATTTTAACACAAGATAATAGTAAAGTCACATATAAAGAACAATTCTTTTTATGCACATATGAATATTGAGAGCTAAATCAAACTGAGGGCAGCAGCTGAGCTCTCAATATCAAGTTAAACAGAGAAAAAGAAAACAACGGTACAAAGTATGACACACTCGTTGTGAGTTGGAAGAAAGTGATATTTGGAGCGTGCATGCGAGTATTCCCCAAGGAGAAAAAAGGAAAACCTGAGATCTGCAATCTAGGTAAAGTTTTTGATACTTGTTACTAATGTTGCAATACAAATGGAGACAGACAGCCTAGAAAGGTGTGCAGAAATCTCGCTATACAAGCCCTAATTCCTTGAGGCGTCACACAGTCAGCAACTATAATGGATAAACTCTACAAGTTTAAACTCACATGCACCAAAGTGATCCATAGAACTACTAACAATATTATAACTCCTAGAGTGATAAGTCTTACTTTTGTACCTTTATCAAATACGAATATTTTCATCAAAGCCCTAGTATGCTCAGGACTTTCTTATATGGTTGAAGGATACAATTTGCAACATTTGAGAAATACAACTGCTTGGGTCATATCAGCAACAATGTGGGAGCGCTCAGACATCCGCTCTGTGTGTGGCTGTCGGCTCGAGCTTCACGTAAGGTCCCGCCCCTCCTGGGATTCCTCCTGACGTCACAATGACGTATCCCGGGTTCGTCTGCTAAGCCGGTGCAAATAGTAGAAAACGATCCACCACCGCTTCCAAGTGATAAAGTTAAACAACATCCACTGCACACGGTATTAGCAGATTGCAAAAAGGAGAGAAATAAAGATGCAGAGGCTCAAAAAAGGTTATGTTAATTCGTCTGTATTCCAACAAGGCAAATAGCGTTACAGACAGGCAAAAAAGCAGGTCAAACGCGTTTCATATGTATAATATACTTCATCAGTGACCACCATAAACTATTACCCATAATACAGTGCTATTTAAAGGGGCAGAAAAAACACACCCTCTTATACACAACCAATCATATTGTCAAAAGCACTGTTATATGTCAATAGTGGGATATGTGTTAGGTAACGGCTATTTAAAGAGACACTCAAAAACTCAATAATTATAACAAGCAACTTACTATAAATATAAACATACTTAAGTTAATGATATATCAGGATGTTTATGTACAGATAATTAATCATATTCTCAATATCATAAACAAAAACAAAAACAAAAAATTAAAAAAAAAGGAAAAATAATATTTTTTGTTTAACCCCTTAATGACCACAATGTACCCTGTATGTCACTGGTCATTAAGGTTTTTTTCAGGACATAATAGCACAAGTCTAGCAAGAGCACACTATTAATGCCCTCCCTCCAGCAGGCTTTGAGGAATAGAGCAGTCTCAACGCTGGTGGCAAGACCGTGCTATAAAACAATCAAGTCCCAAAAAAAGGCCAGTGAAATACAGGGTACGTCGCTGGTCCTTAAGGGGTTAAAATAAAATAAACTAAACTAAAATAAACCTATTAGGTATCAACAAACAGTTTAACATCCCATTCAGAATTTAAACCTGCTGGCATTCTGGTATCCAGCTGAAAGATCCAGAAAACCTCTCTTTTACTTAGAGTATTACCTCTATTTCCTCCTCTTGGATGTCTGGCAATCAGCTGGATACCCTGAAATGACAGCAGGGAACTATCAGAGTTATGCTCCTTTCTGAAGTGCAGGGAGATAGGAGCAGTGGATTCAGGGTCTTCAATAGAACGTAAGTGTTCCAAAAAACGATCCTTTAGGGCCCGTGTCGTCTGTCCAACATACTGCCTATAGCACCCCCTGCAGGTCAGAAGATATATAACATAACATGAGTTACATGTTATATGTTCCTGTATCTTAAATTCTTTATTATTCACAGTAGACACAAATTTGGTACCAAAAGCAGCATAAGTGCAAGACTTGCATCTCCTGCTGCCACATTTGGTCACTGATGAAGTATATTATACATATGAAACGCGTTTGACCTGCCTTTTTGCCTGTCTGTAACGCTATTTGCCTTGTTGGAATACAGACTAATTAACCTAACCTTTTTTGAGCCTCTGCATCTTTATTTGTCTCCTGTTTGTAATCTGCTAATACCGTGTGCAGTGGATGTTGTTTAACTGGGTCATAACTGATGTCTAAAAAGTGGACTCCAATTTGGAATAGTCTTTTGTAAAGGACATAATATATACCAAACAAGTGGGCCCACGTTCGTTATTTAATAATAGTGATTTTTCTTGAAGTCGGCAGTGAATAAATCATATGTACATAAAAAGAATTGTTCTTTATATGTGACTTTACTATTATCTTCTGTAATTTAATATGTAGGTTTTGTGAAGATATGGGAGTAATCATATTTTATACATAGTGGTAAGGAATTTAAAGGGGCAGTAGACCTCTGTAGGAATCACTAGTTATTAGACAAATTTAACCCTATACTCTGGTGCCGGATAAAGGGATCTAAAAGTGAGGATTAATTTCCTCACAACTTTCTCTTTTTAATCATTATTTAACTAAACTTCTCCCCCCGAGCACAGTGCTGATCTGATATTAACTCATAAGTCAGATCACTCGAATGAGTTAGTGAAAATAAGTGAGGTGGTGCGAATCAAACTTAATATTTTATATATATATATATATATATGTGTGTGTGTGTGTATATGTATATATATATATATATATATATATATATATATATATGTGTGTGTGTGTGTATATGTATATATATATATGTGTGTGTGTGTATATGTATATATATATGTGTGTGTGTGTGTGTGTGTGTGTGTGTGTGTGTGTATATGTATATATATATATACTGGTTATATATGTGTGTGTGTATATATATATATATATATATATATATATATATATATATATATATATATATATAAATATATATTAGCGCTGTGGAATCTGTTGGCGCTCTACAAATAACCGATAATAATAATAATATATATATATATATATATATATAATACAGTGTTCTCCACAGAAATTGTTGCCAGCTGGGTGGCATTAGGAAGTAGCTGCGGGGGGGGGGGGGGTAGTGTGATATTTTCTAATATTATATCTGCTATCCAAAGCACAAATTAATTGTGCAGTAAAATGTTAACATTTTTAACATTAGCTAATTTCAGCTTAATATTGGCTTAAATTTTAGCCAGTTGGTCAGTAAAATCAGCTGGTTGCACCTGCTAAAATGACCTATATAAACAAACACGAAAGAAGAGCTTGTGTTTGGCTGAATAAAAGTGTTTGGCTAGCTCTTCATTATTCTTGGCTCCTTAATTTGTAATGGCATCCTCGTCATACACATCTCTCCTGCGGTGAACACGACAAAAACAAGATCATCATCCAGGGCGTCGCCCTTCTGATCTTGATCCTGGGGACCCTCACACTGCAGGTGGGAAAAGGAGACTGCAGCTCCTTTCTCCATTGCTGTCTCTTTCCATTAGGCCTTGTGATGTCACAACTGGTGCCCATGGTGATGTCACAAGGGGCGGGGTTTACTGCTGAAGCCGGCAATAAGAGACAGCTAGCCAGGGGGCTGGGGAAGAGGGCTTTCACATGAGGGGTCACTTGCCCCTGTTAGTTGCAGGTGATCACCATAAAAATGGCAATTACCTGCAGCATCTTTGAAAATGCTGATTAATCTAAGGGGGAGAGGGGGCTCTAACAGAGCCCCTATCCCCCCTGTTTGGGCTCGAGGGACAAGAAACCCCTCATTTGAAAGAGGGGAGTCTGCCCTGAAAATGCTGAGGGGGACCCTAATGGAGCCTCTGTCTCCCCCCTGTTTGGGCTAGTGGAACAAATGACCCCTCATTTGAAAGAGGGGAGTCAGTCCTGAAAATGCTGAGGGGGCTCTAATGGAGACCCCTATTTCCCCCCTTTTTGGGCTAGAGGGACAAATTACCTCTCATTTGGAAGGGGGGAGTCTGTAAGTTGTAGGTGATCACTATTAAATATGGGGAAATAGTTGCAGCAGTATTTAAAATGTTGTGAAACCAGAGGGGTAAGTGTGCTCTAACTGAACCCCTATCTCCCCTCCCGTTTGGGCTAGAGGGACAAGTAACCCCTCATTTAAAAGTTCATACCCCATCTTTTTAATGAGTGTCCCTGTGTCCACCTGCTGCAAGCTGATTGTCACAACAATGACAAATACCTCTCATCTTTGGTTATATTTTTGGTGTTCTGATGCTTTCTAAGAGGCCTTTATTACACCTTCTCCACAACAACATATCATATTACCCCACATTTGAAAGAGTGAGGTTTCCAATTCAAATAAAGGGTTTCATGTCTTTATAGCTATGAACTGATCGTTATAGTAAGACTGATAACCTGAACGTAAACCACTTGCCTTGTTTATTTGTACTGTTGATGTTAGGGCTCATAGAACAATGTTTGTCTGAACTAATAATATTTTTTTTTATGTTTTTTGTTAAGTTTTTTAAATATTTTTTTGCTATGCTGAAAGATTTTGGACAGGGATAGGAACATGCATAGAGTTTAAAAATGGATTAAACCACCCATCTGGGAATTCAGAATTTTGTGTCATTTTAAATTTGTGTAACATTTGTATGGTTAGATATATTTTATTAAATTGCAAGATGTAGAGTAGTGACAAAAATAATTATTGTTTTGGTTTCTGATAAAATATAAAATCATACATTTTGCAGCTTTGGGAAGGTGATCTGATGCTAAATGTGAGGCAATAAAATGTGTGTTTGAAATATTAAAGGGATGCTGAACCGATTTTTTTTGTGATTCAGATAGAGCATGACATTTTAAGCAACTTTCTATTTTACTCCTATTATCAAATTTTCTTCATTCTCTTGGTCACACCTATCCTCAAAAAACTTTCTCTTGATCCAACCTCCCCATCCAACTACCACCCTATTTCCCTACTCCCTCTTGCCTCAAAGCTTCTTGAAAAGCTAGTATATGCACGCCTATCCCATTTCCTTACATTAAACTCCCTCCTTGACCCACTGCAATCTGGATTTCGTCCCCATCAATCCACAGAAACAGCAATTGTTAAGGTTACCAATGACCTACTTACAACAAAATCAAAAGACCACCTCTCTCTGCTTATCCTCCTTGATCTGTCCGCAGCCTTTAATACTGTTGACCACTCTCTTTTGCTCCAACCCCTCCAATCCTTCAGCATTTGTGACACAGCCCTCTTGTGGTTCTCTTCCTACCTGTCAAACCGTTCTCTAGTGTAGCCTTCTCTGGGGCCTCCTCTGCCCCGTCACCACTTTCTGTTGGGGTACCGCAAGGCTCTGTCCTCTGTCCCCTTCTCTTCTCAATCTACACGTCATCATTAGGTTCCCTAATAAATTCCCACGGTTTACAATATCATTTGTATGCCGACGACACCCAAATCTACTTCTCTGCACCAGACCTATCTCCTTCCTTGCTAACCTGTGTCACTAACTGTCTTTCTCTCATCTCTTCCTGGATGTCCTCTCACTACCTCAAGATAAATCTCTCCAAAATTGAGCTTCTTATTACCCCCCTTCTTCCAAAATCTCCACCCCCAATCTCTCTATAACTGTTGACAACTCCATTATTACCCCTACCCCGCATGCCCGATGTCTTGGGGTCACACTTGACTCAGATCTTTCTTTCACTCCTCACATTCAGTCCTTGGCTAAATCCTGCCGCTCCCACCTTAAAAACATCTCTAAAATTAGACATTTCTCCAACATAGGTGTGTCCGGTCCACGGCGTCATCCTTACTTGTGGGATATTCTCTTCCCCAACAGGAAATGGCAAAGAGCCCAGCAAAGCTGGTCACATGATCCCTCCTAGGCTCCGCCTTCCCCAGTCATTCTCTTTGCCGTTGTACAGGCAACATCTCCACGGAGATGGCTTAGAGTTTTTTAGTGTTTAACTGTAGTTTTTATTATTCAATCAAGAGTTTGTTATTTTGAAATAGTGCTGGTATGTACTATTTACTCTGAAACAGAAAAGAGATGAAGATTTCTGTTTGTAAGAGGAAAATGATTTTAGCAACCGTTACTAAAATCGATGGCTGTTCCACACAGGACTGTTGAGAGGAATTAACTTCAGTTGGGGGAACAGTGAGCAGACTTTTGCTGCTTGAGGTATGACACATTCTAACAAGACGATGTAATGCTGGAAGCTGTGATTTTCCCTATGGGATCCGGTAAGCCATTTTTATTACAGAAAGAAAAAAAGGGCTTCACAAGGGCTTTCTAAGACTGTAGACATTTTCTGGGCTAAATCGATTTATATTTTATACTCCATAGCCTTGAGGAATTATTTTAATCTTGGGAATTATGTAAAATAACCGGCAGGCACTGTATTGGACACCTTATTCTCTAGGGGCTTTCCCTAATCATAGGCAGAGTCTCATTTTCGCGCCTGTATTGCGCACTTGTTTTTGAGAAGCATGACATGCAGATGCATGTGTGAGGAGCTCTGATACATAGAAAAGACTTTCTGAAGGCGTCATTTGGTATCGTATTCCCCTTTGGGCTTGGTTGGGTCTCAGCAAAGCAGATACCAGGGACTGTAAAGGGGTTAAATATAAAAACGGCTCCGGTTCCGTTATTTTAAGGGTTAAAGCTTCCAAATTTGGTGTGCAATACTTTTAAGGCTTTATGACACTGTGGTGAAATTTTGGTGAATTTTGAACAATTCCTTCATACTTTTTCGCAATTGCAGTAATAAAGTGTGTTCAGTTTAAAATTTAAAGTGACAGTAACGATTTATTTTAAAACGTTTTTTGTACTTTGTTATCAAGTTTTTGCCTATTTAACATGTCTGAACTACCAGATAGACTGTGTTCTGAATGTGGGGAAGCCAAGGTTCCTTCTCATTTAAATAGATGTGATTTATGTGACACAAAATTTAGAGAAAATGATGCCCAAGATGATTCCTCAAGTGAGGGGAGTAAGCATGGTACTGCATCATCCCCTCCTTCGTCTACACCGGTCTTGCCCACACAGGAGGCCCCTAGTACATCTAGCGCGCCAATACTCCTTACTATGCAACAATTAACGGCTGTAATGGATAATTCTATCAAAAACATTTTAGCCAAAATGCCCACTTATCAGCGAAAGCGCGACTGCTCTGTTTTAGAAAATACTGAAGAGCATGAGGACGCTGATGATATTGGTTCTGAAGGGCCCCTACACCAGTCTGAGGGGGCCAGGGAGGTTTTGTCTGAGGGAGAAATTTCAGATTCAGGGAAAATTTCTCAACAAGCTGAACCTGATGTGATTACATTTAAATTTAAATTGGAACATCTCCGCGCTCTGCTTAAGGAGGTGTTATCCACTCTGGATGATTGTGAGAATTTGGTCATTCCAGAGAAACTATGTAAAATGGACAAGTTCCTAGAGGTCCCGGGGCCCCCCGAAGATTTTCCTATACCCAAGCGGGTGGTGGACATTGTAAATAAAGAATGGGAAAGGCCCGGTATACCTTTCGTCCCTCCCCCCATATTTAAAAAATTGTTTCCTATGGTCGACCCCAGAAAGGACTTATGGCAGACAGTCCCCAAGGTCGAGGGGGCGGTTTCTACTCTAAACAAACGCACCACTATACCCATAGAAGATAGTTGTGCTTTCAAAGATCCTATGGATAAAAAATTAGAAGGTTTGCTTAAAAAGATGTTTGTTCAGCAAGGTTACCTTCTACAACCAATTTCATGCATTGTTCCTGTCACTACAGCCGCGTGTTTCTGGTTCGATGAGCTAGAAAAGGCGATCAATAATAATTCTTCTTCTTATGAGGAGATTATGGACAGAATTCGTGCTCTCAAATTGGCTAATTCTTTCACCCTAGACGCCACTTTGCAATTGGCTAGGTTAGCGGCGAAAAATTCTGGTTTTGCTATTGTGGCGCGCAGAGCGCTTTGGTTAAAATCTTGGTCAGCGGATGCGTCTTCCAAGAACAAATTGCTTAACATTCCTTTCAAGGGGAAAACGCTGTTTGGCCCTGACTTGAAAGAGATTATCTCTGATATCACTGGGGGCAAGGGCCACGCCCTTCCTCAGGATAGGTCTTTCAAGGCCAAAAATAAACCTAATTTTCGTCCCTTTCGCAGAAACGGACCAGCCCTAAGTGCTACGTCCTCTAAGCAAGAGGGTAATACTTCTCAAGCCAAGCCAGCCTGGAGACCAATGCAAGGCTGGAACAAAGGAAAGCAGGTCAAGAAACCTGCCACTGCTACCAAGACAGCATGAGATGTTGGCCCCCGATCCGGGACCGGATCTGGTGGGGGGCAGACTCTCTCTCTTCGCTCAGGCTTGGGCAAGAGATGTTCTGGATCCTTGGGCGCTAGAAATAGTCTCCCAAGGTTATCTTCTGGAATTCAAGGGGCTTCCCCCAAGGGGGAGGTTCCACAGGTCTCAATTGTCTTCAGACCACATAAAAAAACAGGCATTCTTACATTGTGTAGAAGACCTGTTAAAAATGGGAGTGATTCATCCTGTTCCATTAGGAGAACAAGGGATGGGGTTCTACTCCAATCTGTTCGTAGTTCCCAAAAAAGAGGGAACATTCAGACCAATCTTAGATCTCAAGATCCTAAACAAGTTTCTCAAGGTTCCATCGTTCAAAATGGAAACCATTCGAACTATTCTTCCTTCCATCCAGGAAGGTCAATTCATGACCACGGTGGATTTAAAGGATGCGTATCTACATATTCCTATCCACAAGGAACATCATCGGTTCCTAAGGTTCGCATTCCTGGACAAGCATTACCAGTTTGTGGCACTTCCGTT
Organism: Bombina bombina; assembly: GCF_027579735.1. Classification (NCBI taxonomy): domain Eukaryota; kingdom Metazoa; phylum Chordata; class Amphibia; order Anura; family Bombinatoridae; genus Bombina; species Bombina bombina. The sequence continues at coordinate 153,976,268 of NC_069507.1, forward strand.
CGGATTAGCCACTGCTCCAAGGATTTTCACAAAGGTACTAGGGTCCCTTCTAGCGGTGCTAAGACCAAGGGGCATTGCAGTAGTACCTTACTTGGACGACATTCTGATTCAAGCGTCGTCCCTTCCTCAAGCAAAGGCTCACACGGACATTGTCCTGGCCTTTCTCAGATCTCACGGGTGGAAAGTGAACGCAGAAAAAAGTTCTCTGTCTCCGTCAACAAGGGTTCCCTTCTTGGGAACAATAATAGACTCCTTAGAAATGAGGATTTTTCTGACAGAGGCCAGAAAATCAAAACTTCTGAACTCTTGTCAAATACTTCATTCTGTTCCTCTTCCTTCCATAGCGCAGTGCATGGAAGTAATAGGTTTGATGGTAGCGGCAATGGACATAGTTCCTTTTGCACGCATTCATCTAAGACCATTACAACTGTGCATGCTCAGTCAGTGGAATGGGGACTATACAGACTTGTCTCCGACGATACAAGTAAATCAGAGGACCAGAGATTCACTCCGTTGGTGGCTGTCCCTGGACAACCTGTCACAGGGGATGAGCTTCCGCAGACCAGAGTGGGTCATTGTCACGACCGACGCCAGTCTGGTGGGCTGGGGCGCGGTCTGGGGACCCCTGAAAGCTCAGGGTCTTTGGTCTCGGGAAGAATCTCTTCTACCGATAAATATTCTGGAACTGAGAGCGATACTCAATGCTCTCAAGGCTTGGCCTCAGCTAGCAAAGGCCAAGTTCATACGGTTTCAATCAGACAACATGACGACTGTTGCGTACATCAACCATCAGGGGGGAACAAGGAGTTCCCTGGCGATGGAAGAAGTGACCAAAATCATTCAATGGGCGGAGACTCACTCCTGCCACTTGTCTGCAATCCACATCCCAGGAGTGGAAAATTGGGAAGCGGATTTTCTGAGTCGTCAGACATTTCATCCGGGGGAGTGGGAACTCCATCCGGAAATCTTTGCCCAAATCACTCAATTGTGGGGCATTCCAGACATGGATCTGATGGCCTCTCGTCAGAACTTCAAGGTTCCTTGCTACGGGTCCAGATCCAGGGATCCCAAGGCGACTCTAGTAGATGCACTAGTAGCACCTTGGACCTTCAAACTAGCTTATGTATTCCCGCCGTTTCCTCTCATCCCCAGGCTGGTAGCCAGGATCAATCAGGAGAGAGCGTCGGTGATCTTGATAGCTCCTGCGTGGCCACGCAGGACTTGGTATGCAGACCTGGTGAATATGTCATCGGCTCCACCATGGAAGCTACTGTTGAGACGAGACCTTCTTGTTCAAGGTCCGTTCGAACATCCGAATCTGGTCTCACTCCAACTGACTGCTTGGAGATTGAACGCTTGATCTTATCAAAGCGAGGGTTCTCAGATTCTGTCATTGATACTCTTGTTCAGGCCAGAAAGCCTGTAACTAGAAAAATTTACCACAAAATATGGAAAAAATATATCTGTTGGTGTGAATCTAAAGGATTCCCTTGGGACAAGGTAAAAATTCCTAAGATTCTATCCTTCCTTCAAGAAGGTTTGGAGAAAGGATTATCTGCTAGTTCCTTGAAGGGACAGATTTCTGCCTTGTCTGTGTTACTTCACAAAAAACTGGCAGCTGTGCCAGATGTTCAAGCCTTTGTTCAGGCTCTGGTTAGAATCAAGCCTGTTTACAAACCTTTGACTCCTCCTTGGAGTCTCAATTTAGTTCTTTCAGTTCTTCAGGGGGTTCCGTTTGAACCCTTACATTCCGTTGATATTAAGTTATTATCTTGGAAAGTTTTGTTTTTGGTTGCAATTTCTTCTGCTAGAAGAGTTTCAGAATTATCTGCTCTGCAGTGTTCTCCTCCTTATCTGGTGTTCCATGCAGATAAGGTGGTTTTACGTACTAAACCTGGTTTTCTTCCGAAAGTTGTTTCTAACAAAAACATTAACCAGGAGATAGTCGTGCCTTCTTTGTGTCCGAATCCAGTTTCAAAGAAGGAACGTTTGTTGCACAATTTGGATGTTGTTCGTGCTCTAAAATTCTATTTAGATGCTACAAAGGATTTTAGACAAACATCTTCCTTGTTTGTTGTTTATTCTGGTAAAAGGAGAGGTCAAAAAGCAACTTCTACCTCTCTCTCTTTTTGGATTAAAAGCATCATCAGATTGGCTTACGAGACTGCCGGACGGCAGCCTCCTGAAAGAATCACAGCTCATTCCACTAGGGCTGTGGCTTCCACATGGGCCTTCAAGAACGAGGCTTCTGTTGATCAGATATGTAGGGCAGTGACTTGGTCTTCACTGCACACTTTTACTAAATTTTACAAGTTTGATACTTTTGCTTCTTCTGAGGCTATTTTTGGGAGAAAGGTTTTGCAAGCCGTGGTGCCTTCCATCTAGGTGACCTGATTTGCTCCCTCCCTTCATCCGTGTCCTAAAGCTTTGGTATTGGTTCCCACAAGTAAGGATGACGCCGTGGACCGGACACACCTATGTTGGAGAAAACAGAATTTATGTTTACCTGATAAATTACTTTCTCCAACGGTGTGTCCGGTCCACGGCCCGCCCTGGTTTTTTAATCAGGTCTGATAATTTATTTTCTTTAACTACAGTCACCACGGTATCATATGGTTTCTCCTATGCAAATATTCCTCCTTTACGTCGGTCGAATGACTGGGGAAGGCGGAGCCTAGGAGGGATCATGTGACCAGCTTTGCTGGGCTCTTTGCCATTTCCTGTTGGGGAAGAGAATATCCCACAAGTAAGGATGACGCCGTGGACCGGACACACCGTTGGAGAAAGTAATTTATCAGGTAAACATAAATTCTGTTTTCCTTACACAAGACACAACTATGATTTTAATCCACTCTCTCATCCTTTCCCACCTCGATTACTGCTACTCTGTCATCTCTGGTCTCCCTAGCTGCCGCCTAGCTCCTTTACAAACCATAATGAATGCCTCTGCCAGGCTCATCTTGCTTACACTTCGCTCTTCATCTGCTGCACCTCTCTGCCAATCCCTTCACTGGCTTCCTCTTACCTCCGGCATTAAACACAAAATTCTCACTCTGACATACAAAGTCCTCAACTGCACTGCTCTCCCCTATATCTCAGACCTTGTCTCCAGATACTCTCCCTCCCGTCTCCCTTTCACTGCTCTCAACCTCCTACTCTCCTCCTCTCTTATTACCTCCTCACACTCCTGCTTACAGTATTTCTCCAGGCCGGCTCCCATCTTGGGGAACTCTCTGCCCCGCTCCACAAGACTCTCCCCTAGTTTTGAAAACTACAAGCGCTCCCTAAAGACTCTACTGTTCAGGGATGCATACAATGTACACTAACCTTTCTTTATACCAGTTCCTAACCTCCATTGCTATCCCCTTGAACCCCCTTAGCATGTAAGCCTAAGAGCAATGCTGTTTGTAGCTCACCTTCTTTAGAGCTGACTACAACAGTGCGACTCTTGGCAGGGCCCTCTACCCGTCTGATCCCTATAAATGTTTCCTTGTATTCCGCCTATGTTTATAGCGCTGCAGAATCTGTTGGCGCTCTACAAATAACCGATAATAATAATAATAAATAAAAAAAGCGCCACTAACAGATCATAAATCAAATGTACATATAAATTAATTTATTGAGATATCATAAAATATGTTAAAATATAAGGATCCATATAAAAATATGATGAAATCATAAATCAAAATAGAACATAAAGGACTCCATTTATCATCCCCTGGTGGACAGGGATGTATATATTTGCCCCTGTCCGCCTGGCTTCTCCTCTGGTGGGCAGCAATCCGCTGCCCGCATTTACCATTGCACACGAGCGCTCCTGTCTCTAATTGACAAAAGAGCATTCTGCCGTGGGCTGCCTGAGGAGCTCAACATGGTGAACGCTGCAGGCAAATAAAATAAACTTGAATGAAGTATTTTATACTTTATGACTGAAAGTCCCCTTTACTTGTAGCACTCGTAAATCCTAACGTTCCACAAACGCTAAGATTTACCATTACTTTAATATGTAATTAAGGCATTTAGTACATGAATATGGAGAAAGTTATCTGGTTTCTGAATTTTGTATTTAAGTCATCATAGTATGTAAGCATTTCTGTGCTATATCTTTCCTCTCTTCCATATGGTAACCTTTATTTCTGTAAAGCATATGTCTACTACGGCTTTCAGAGCCCCTTTTTAATTAAATGAGAGGAATCAGACATATGCCATATATTTTGTATAATCCAGATACTTATTCTGATAACAATGAAACATAAAGTGTATGACATAATACAGTTTAATTAGAAATGGATGTTCTTAAAGTAACAGGAAGCCCCAAAATTTTCTTTCATGATTCAGCTAGAGAATACAATTTCTCCAACATAGGTGTGTCCGGTCCACGGCGTCATCCTTACTTGTGGGGATATTCTCTTCCCCAACAGGAAATGGCAAAGAGCCCAGCAAAGCTGGTCACATGATCCCTCCTAGGCTCCGCCTACCCCAGTCATTCTCTTTGCCGTTGTACAGGCAACATCTCCACGGAGATGGCTTAGAGTTTTTTAGTGTTTAACTGTAGTTTTTATTATTCAATCAAGAGTTTGTTATTTTAAAATAGTGCTGGTATGTACTATTTACTCTGAAACAGAAAAGAGATGAAGATTTCTGTTTGTATGAGGAAAATGATTTTAGCAACCGTTACTAAAATCCATGGCTGTTCCACACAGGACTGTTGAGAGGAATTAACTTCAGTTGGGGGAACAGTGAGCAGTCTTTTGCTGCTTGAGGTATGACACATTCTAACAAGACGATGTAATGCTGGAAGCTGTCATTTTCCCTATGGGATCCGGTAAGCCATTTTTATTCAGACAGTAAATAAGGGCTTCACAAGGGATTATTAAGACTGTAGACATTTTCTGGGCTAAATCGATCATTTTTACACATATTTAGCCTTGAGGAATCATTTAATCTGGGTATTTTTTGTAAAATAATATCGGCAGGCACTGTTTTTGACACCTTATTCTATAGGGGCTTTCCCTAATCTTTGTCAGAGCCTCATTTTCGCGCCGGTATGGCGCACTTGTTTTTGAGAAAAGCATGACATGCAGCTGCATGTGTGTGGAGCTCTGATACATAGAAAAGTCTTTCTGAAGGCATCATTTGGTATCGTATTCCCCTTTGGGCTTGGTTGGGTCTCAGCAAAGCAGATTCCAGGGACTGTAAAGGGGTTAAATATAAAAACGGCTCCGGTTCCGTTATTTTAAGGGTTAAAGCTTCCAAATTTGGTGTGCAATACTTTTAAGGCTTTAAGACACTGTGGTGAAATTTTGGTGAATTTTGAACAATTCCTTCATACTTTTTCGCAATTGCAGTAATAAAGTGTGTTCAGTTTAAAATTTAAAGTGACAGTAACGGGTTTATTTTAAAACGTTTTTTGTGCTTTGTGATCAAGTATATGCCTGTTTAACATGTCTGAACTACCAGATAGATTGTGTTCTGACTGTGGGGAAGCCAAGGTTCCTTCTCATTTAAATAGATGTGATTTATGTTATAAAAAATTTAGTAAAAATGATGCCCAAGATGATTCCTCAAGTGAGGGGAGTAAGCATGGTACTGCATCATCCCCTCCTTCGTCTACACCAGTCTTGCCCATACAGGAGGCCCCTAGTACATCTAGCGCGCCAATACTCCTTACTATGCAACAATTAACGGCTGTAATGGATAATTCTATCAAAAACATTTTAGCCAATATGCCCACTTATCAGCGAAAGCGCGACTGCTCTGTTTTAGAAAATACTGAAGAGCATGAGGACGCTGATGATATTGTTTCTGAAGGGCCCCTACACCAGTCTGAGGGGGCCAGGGAGGTTTTGTCTGGGGAGAAATTTCAGATTCAGGAAAAATTTCTCAACAAGCTGAACCTGATGTGATTACTTTTAAATTTAAGTTGGAACATCTCCGCGCTCTGCTTAAGGAGGTGTTATCCAATTTGGATGATTGTGATTATCTGGTCATTCCAGAAACACTATGTAAAATGGACAAGTTCCTAGAGGCCCCGGGGCCCCCCAAAGCTTTTCCTATACCCAAGCGGGTGGCGTACATTGTTAATAAAGAATGGGACAGGCCCGGTATACCTTTCGTACCTCCCCCCATATTTAAAAAATTGTTTCCTATAGTCGACCCCAGAAAGGACTTATGGCAGACAGTCCCCAAGGTCGAGGGGGCGGTTTCTACTCTAAACAAGCGCACCACTATACCCATAGAAGATAGTTGTGCTTTCCAAGATCCTATGGATAAAAAATTAGAAGGTTTGCTAAAAAAGATGTTTGTTCAGCAAGGTTACCTTCTACAACCAATTGCATGCATTGTCCCTGTCACTACAGCCGCGTGTTTCTGGTTCGATGAGCTAGAAAAGGCGATTATTAGTAATTCTTCTTCTTATGAGGAGATTATGGACAGAATTCGTGCTCTTAAATTGGCTAATTCTTTCACCCTAGACGCCACCTTGCAATTGGCTAGGTTAGCGGCGAAAAATTCTGGGTTTGCTATTGTGGCGCGCAGAGCGCTTTGGTTAAAATCTTGGTCGGCGGATGCGTCTTCCAAGAACAAATTGCTTGACATTCCTTTCAAGGGGAAAACACTGTTTGGCCCTGACTTGAAAGAGATTATCTCTGATATCACTGGGGGCAAGGGCCACGCCCTTCCTCAGGATAGGTCTTTCAAGGCCGAAAATAAACCTAATTTTCGTCCCTTTCGCAGAAACGGACCAGCCCCAAGTGCTACGTCCTCTAAGCAGGAGGGTAATACTTCTCAAGCCACTCCAGCCTGGAGACCAATGCAAGGCTGGAACAAAGGAAAGCAGGCCAAGAAACCTGCCACTGCTCCCAAGACAGCATGAGATGCGGGCCCCCGATCCGGGACCGGATTTGGTGGGGGGCAGACTCTCTCTCTTCACTCAGGCTTGGGCAAGAGATGTTCTGGATCCTTGGGCGCTAGAAATAGTCTCCCAAGGTTATCTTCTGGAAGTGATTCATCCTGTTCCATTAAAAGAACGAGGGATGGGGTTCTACTCCAATCTGTTCGTAGTTCCCAAAAAAGAGGGAACGTTCAGACCAATCTTAGATCTCAAGATCCTAAACAAGTTTCTCAAGGTTCCATCGTCCAAAATGGAAACCATTCGAACAATCCTTCCATCCAGGAAGGTCAATTCTTGACCACGGTGGATTTAAAGGATGCGTATCTACATATTCCTGTCCACAAGGAACATCATCGGTTCCTAAAGTTCGCATTCCTGGACAAGCATTACCAGTTCGTGGCGCTTCCTTTCGGATTAGCCACTGCTCCAAGGATTTTCACAAAGGTACTAGGGTCCCTTCTGGCGGTGCTAGACCAAGGGGCATTGCTGTAGTACCTTACTTGGACGACATTCTGATCAAGCGTCGTCCCTTCCTCAAGCAAAGGCTCACACGGACATAGTCCTGGCCTTTCTCAGATCTCACGGATGGAAAGTGAACGTGGAAAAGAGTTCTCTATCTCCGTCGACAAGAGTTCCCTTCTTGGGAACAATAATAGACTCCTTAGAAATGAGGATTTTTCTGACAGAGACCAGAAAAACAAAACTTCTAAACTCTTGTCGGATACTTCATTCCGTTCCTCTTCCTTCCATAGCGCAGTGCATGGAAGTGATAGGTTTGATGGTAGCGGCAATGGACATAGTTCCTTTTGCGCGCACTCATCTAAGACCATTACAACTGTGTATGCTCAGTCAGTGGAATGGGGACTATACAGACTTGTCTCCGAAGATACAAGTAAATCAGAGGACCAGAGACTCACTCCGTTGGGGGCTGTCCCTGGACAACCTGTCACAAGGGGTGACCTCCCGCAGACCAGAGTGGGTCATTGTCACGACCGACGCCAGTCTGATGGGCTGGGGCGCGGTCTGGGGATCCCTGAAAGCTCAGGGTCTTTGGTCTCGGGAAGAATCTCTTCTACCGATAAATATTCTGGAACTGAGAGCGATATTCAATGCTCTCAAGGCTTGGCCTCAGCTAGCGAGGGCCAAGTTCATACGGTTTCAATCAGACAACATGACGACTGTTGCGTACATCACCCATCAGGGGGGAACAAGGAGTTCCCTGGCGATGGAAGAAGTGACCAAAATCATTCAATGGGCGGAGACTCGCTCCTGCCACCTGTCTGCAATCCACATCCCAGGAGTGGAAAATTGGGAAGCGGATTTTCTGAGTCGTCAGACATTGCATCCGGGGGAGTGGGAACTCCATCCGGAACTCTTTGCCCAAATCACTCAACTGTGGGGCATTCCAGACATGGATCTGATGGCCTCTCGTCAGAACTTCAAGGTTCCTTGCTATGGGTCCAGATCCAGGGATCCCAAGGCGACTCTAGTAGATGCACTAGTAGCACCTTGGACCTTCAAACTAGCTTATGTATTCCCGCCGTTTCCTCTCATCCCCAGGCTGGTAGCCAGGATCAATCAGGAGAGGGCGTCGGTGATCTTGATAGCTCCTGCGTGGCCACGCAGGACTTGGTATGCAGATCTGGTGAATATGTCATCGGCTCCACCATGGAAGCTACCTTTGAGACGAGACCTTCTTGTTCAAGGTCCGTTCGAACATCCGAATCTGGTCCCACTCCAGCTGACTGCTTGGAGATTGAACGCTTGATCTTATCAAAGCGAGGGTTCTCAGATTCTGTTATTGATACTCTTGTTCAGGCCAGAAAGCCTGTAACTAGAAAAATTTACCACAAAATTTGGAAAAAATATATCTGTTGGTGTGAATCTAAAGGATTCCCTTGGGACAAGGTTAAGATTCCTAAGATTCTATCCTTCCTTCGAGAAGGATTGGAAAAAGGATTATCTGCAAGTTCCTTGATGGGACAGATTTCTGCCTTGTCTGTGTTACTTCACAAAAAGCTGGCAACTGTGCCAGATGTTCAAGCCTTTGTTCAGGCTCTGGTTAGAATCAAGCCTGTTTACAAACCTTTGACTCCTCCTTGGAGTCTCAACTTAGTTCTTTCAGTTCTTCGGGGGGTTCCGTTTGAACCCTTACATTCCGTTGATATTAAGTTATTATCTTGAGCAAAAAACAAGAGGGCGACCCCTAGTGCAGATCAATGATGAACCAGTGGTGAAAATCTGTTAGTACTGACGAATGGATACTCACAAGATGAATTGCACCCTGAAGTGCAAATATGGCATACTAGGAATATTATAGTGTCCTAGTGCACAAATCCAACCCAAAAGAGGCACTGTCGTGATGACAAATGGACTTTAGGTATATGAGATGGACATCAGGATGGTGGAAAAGATAAAGAGAACTCCAGTATCGATAAAAAAATATTTAATAAAAAGATAAAAAATGTACATACACAGATCAACAATGATATCTGTTTGTAAAATTGCTACGCGTTTCTAAGCGTTAACCACGCTTTTTCCTCAGGCAAATGATACTGAATGTGCTGGAGTCTCTTACATATATACCCCTGTATAGGCTTAATGAAAACAGCTGTAGCTAATTTGAACAGGTGCTGCATAGATTAGTCTAACAGGTTGTTTAAAGCAAATAACAATGTTACAATCCAATGTGTATAGCCAAATATCTAATACAATAATGCTCAATAGTCCTTCTAAACATATATCAACTAAAATAAAAAACACATATAAATACCTCGAGCTTTAGGCTCTATAGATTATCTTAAATATTTAAAAGCCGTATTGGGAATAATCGTCATAGTATGTATACATGCAGGGTTTATTTCTGCCAATGCACTATTTATATATCTATTTATCTTCCTTGGTGGTATTATTGGAGATGGCCCTACAAATAGATAATAAACTGAGAAAATACGATCCTATATTTCTAAATATGAGAGGGTGTGTATCATTGTACAAATTATAATGTTATATGACTGGCCTGTCCGATTACTACGTCAGAACGGGGTGTGTTGCGCTAAGCTAATAGCCGTGTTGTATTCAAAATATCTCCATACTGTGTTGTGTTGCTTCACCTGATTGGGGCTAAGGTTGTATATCTAGTGACGTGAATGTGCGTACGTATGCACCAATGTGAACAGAAACATTAACCTCTGTTGTTAGGTGTTTGTGATTGTGGGTGTGTATCTAATGACGTGGAGATGCATACAAGTACACCCCTGGATACAAAATCAGTTACCTCTGTTGCTATGTAGAGATATAGTGTGTTTACCGTGATCAAAAAAACTGATACCTTAATGTGCAAAAAAACTGAGTCGGCTTTGACTATAATATTCACATTAACTGACTACATTCCTAACAAGTGTATATATAACATGTATATAAGAACGTGAATATAAGGACCACAATACGAATTAATATATAAAAAAATAATATAAGTGTGTATAAATCTGTGTCTTAGTGATAAATGATGCAATTTATTGCATCGTTGTATCTAAACCAAAGTTATGTGATAGATAGAGATCTACCAGAATTTTATGTGAACAGTATGATATAGTGAAATTGGAATACTAGGTGGGTATAGAGTATAATGTAAAATGATAGTGAACATTCATGAGTATGACAAAAATGAAAGAGAAAAATTATTAGATATATAATCTAATATAAAATAATAGTGTAGGATTCATTCAAAATTATGAATAAGTGATGAATTTAAATATTTAAATTTACTGTGAAGATATATAATAATGAAATAAGTCCGATGTTGTGATATGGGTAAAAAAATAATATTGTATATATTGGGGATGTATTAAAAAGCAGCGGAATCTATTACTTCGTTAAGCCCCTCCGGATGTAAAGTTTTAAATTGATAAATCCAAAAGGTTTCCCTCTGGCGTAATTTAATCATTCTGTTTTGAGAACTTATAGCAGGAATCATTTCCAATGGGGTGATGTTCATGACGCACTTGTTTGTGCCATGTATGGAAGAATGGTGCCTAGAAGTACTATATTTATCAGATCCTTTCAGGATACATCTCAAATGTTCTGACCATCTTTGTCTAATTTTTCTACAGGTGCGACCTATATATTGTAGGCCACACAAGCACGTTATACAATATACTACAAAATTGGAATTGCATGTTATTCTTTGGGTAATTGCAAATGATTCTCCTGTGCTGTTAGATATAATATTTTTGCAACTATTCGTTATGTATTTGCACATGTTGCATCTATTTTTATTACATCTATAAGTTCCTATGTTTGGTATTGTGGAGCTATGAATACTATTGTTCTGAGCTTTAAACTTACGTTTGCACATCACTACCTTACTAGGTGCCAGTTTTTCTTTAATAGTAGGGGCTCTTTTAAATGTGCATCTGGGTTTGTCTTGTAATATTATTTTGAAGATGGGGTCTCGTTTAAGTAATGGCCAATGTTTAAACAGAATCTTTTTAATCTCCTTGTAGTTGTTATTGTATCTAGTAATGAATGAAGATTCATAATGTGAATCTTCATTTCTAGATTTTTCTAAACTTTTTGGTTTTAACAATTCTCCTCTATTTAGAGAGCGTGCTTTTTGAAAGCCTAATTCAATTAATTCTTCTGGATAGTGTTTCTCCTTGAATTTATTTTTAAGGAGTATGCTTTGTGTGTCATAAGTGTTAATGTCTGTACAGTTACGCCGGATCCTCCTAAACTGACTGTATGGAATATTTGTCTTCCAACTAGTGTGGTGGTTACTAAAGTAGTCCAAAAAATTATTGCTGTCTACCTGCTTGAAAAAGGTACATGACTGAATGTTATTGTCCTCTCCCCACATTAGGGTGACATCCAAAAAATCAATTTGATCTGTTTGGATGTTCCAAGTAAATTGGATTCCCATATTATTATCATTTAGATAATTCTGAAAGGAAGCAAGTGTGGAAGATGATCCCCTCCAAACAAACAATAGATCATCTATATAACGGCCATAGAAGACCAGATTTTGCTCCCATTCTGCATTATAGATGTATTTGGATTCAAAAGTACCCATAAATAAATTTGCAAAACTGGGAGCAAATCTGGTCCCCATGGCCGTTCCCTTGGTCTGAAGAAAAAAACCGTCTAGAAATTTAAAATAATTATGAGTTAATATGAAATGTATAAGTTTAAGCAAATAATTCTTTTGGATATCGGACATATATGGATCTTCACTAAGATAACTGTCTACAGAGTCTAAGCCTATATCATGTTTGATATTAGAATACAGGGAACTAACATCACAAGATACCCAAATGAGATGTTTTTCTTTTTTGATTTCAGATAATTTTTGCAATAGATCGGTAGTGTCTTTTATATAAGATCTTAGTTGGATGACATATCTTTGGAGATAATAATCAATATATAATGAGAGGTTATCAGTAAGGCTATTCATACCCGCAATGATTGGTCGACCGGGAGGATTATGGATTTGTTTATGAATCTTTGGTAAGTGGTAGTAATATGGAATGTTAGGATTAATGGGTATGAGAAATTTTCTCTCTTTTTGTGTTAGAATGCCATGTTCATGGCCATAAGTAATTAATTTTTTAAGTTCTTTGGTATATGTATCTGTGGGATCTATTGAAAGTTGTTTATAATAGTCTTTGTCTAACAGAATCTTTCTAGCCTCACGTATATAATCTTCATAATTTTGTATTACTAGACCGCCGCCTTTATCAGCTTGGCGGATTATGATAGAATTATCATTTGAAAGATTGCGTAAAGCCCTTTGTTCATTGGGCCATATATTGTTATATCCTTTATTATTATAGGGGGGAAGCTTCCCAAAATCTTCTAATACCAAGTTTTGGAAAATATCTAAATATGCAAGATTCTCTCCATGGGGGTAAAAGGTAGAGGGGAGGGAAAGGTTAGTGTGAATCACTCCTTCGAACAATTGTTCTGAGAGGTCTTCTGGATCTATATAAAGGACTTGCATGTTCCTTTCTGTTGTCATATTGTCTGTGAGGACTGGCATGCCTACAGTTTTTTGACTCTTAAGCTGTTTATTAGCAAAATAGCGCTGTAGAGCTAGTTTTCTGGTGTATTTGTTTAAGTCTACAAATAGTTCAAACATTTTATGAGAGTTTGAAGGGCAAAAACTGAGGCCTTTTCCTAGAATTCTAATTTCATCGTTCGATAATGGTCTATCTGATAAATTGAATATGCCATTACTTAGTTGTTGTAACTTCTTTTCCTTGGTGGCAACTCCCCTTCCCCTATGTCCCCGTTTGTGTGTGTTCTTTTGTTTCTTCCCGGTTGTTGGTAAGGGGTATTTTGGCCTTCTCGTCTCCAAAGGGGAGCTAGTGGTATGCGTTCTTCTAAAAAAGGAACCGAATTGTGTGGAATCGGTGAATCTTGGAAAGATGTAGTCTCTCTATTCTGATTAGATTGATCTATCTGGATACCGGAAGGTCCCGGTAACTCCTCTCTATTTGGTTTCTGGAAGTGTTGTGTGTTCTGATAATAATAATGTGAATTAGAAGAAAGTTTAGGAGTGTGTCTTTGTGATTGATCTTTATGATAAATTTGAGAGGTGTGCTGGTCTTTGTGATTAGTAGTTCCATGTGGCCTGTATTGATCTTGGGGGTGTGGTTGATGTCTATATTCTTGTTCAATCAAAGGGGAGAATCTATTTTGAATGGGAATAGGATTTCTTTCAAAATTTCTATTTCCTCCATATGTGTTAGCTGACTGGTGGGTAGAGTGAGATCTGTTGGCTCCATATGTGTTGGATGAAGACTGTGTATAGTGTGATCTATGGCTTGATTGTTGTGCTTGGTGTCTATTGGATTGATATGTGTACTGATTTTGATTTCTTTTGTTGTAAGTAACTTTAGTCCAAGTGGATTCTTTAGGCTCATTACTATCTGTTCTGTTGTATGTATAAACTGTGCCTTTGAGATAGTCGCTTTCATCTCTCTCCCTTTTCTTATTCTTTCTTAAGATGATTTCATCTTGGTAATCGTCTGTAGATTTAATGGTTCTCTCATTGAGAGATTGGTATTCTGAATGATCTTTGTATTGTTCTAGTAGCTTTTGTGTGTTTTCTATTTTTTCTGCTATGTCGTTAACTAATTTCTCCCTATGGCTGATTAAAATATCTATAAGGTTGAATGAACAGCTGTCTAAAGCTGCCAACCATTTGGCCAAAAGTGTTTCATCTTCCTTGAATGAACAATTTTTAAGGATTCTAAGCCCTCGTGGGATCTGTTTTTTGTCTCTATATTGTTTTAGTGAGTCAAGGTCCCACCAATGTCTGTGTTCTATTTTGAGATATTCTTCTAGTTGTGAAAAAAGTTGTTTAATAGAGAGTACTGCAGTGGGATCTGTACTAGAAGGATCAAAATTGGGCTGATGTACAGACCTCTTGTTAGCCCTTTCAGTGATGGACAACATGTTTCACTTATATGACCACAAATTTGTGGAATATGCTGTATCTAATAAATTAGGTGATAACAATATCTAAAAAGGATTGTAATAGCGATAACTCAGATTGTGGTAACAATAATTGTGATAACAATAACTCACTTATCTAATTATACACATAAGAATCAATATGAACAATAGAAATGAATAAAAAACAAATAAAAAATGAAAAATGATGACAAATATAAAATACTAAAAATAATAAGCAGTATTAATCGAAAATAGGATAAAAAAAAAAAAAAATATATTCAAACCCAAATCCAAATAATAAAGTCCAGATGGCTATGGTTCCAAAATAGACAAATCAGTCCTAGATATAACAAAACTTGTTGCTGGTCCTGCGCCACTTGATTGGAGGCAGCTCCTTCCAGATAATGATTTCAAATGGAATAAATCACTGTAGTAAAACAGAAAGAAAAGAGAAGGGCGCCTCCTAGTGTAGCCAATTTTTATATGGGAGATAATGCAAAAGTAAGCATACTCACAATGTGGAAAGGCAAAGGTAATGCCTAGATGAGCAATCTGGGAACTTCACAGTGTCCCAGCTGACTGTGCACTATGCTTAGAGGGCTGCTCCTCCCAAATGCAGAAGAGATATCTGTATTCTGAAAATCAAGAGCAAAAAACAAGAGGGCGACCCCTAGTGCAGATCAATGATGAACCAGTGGTGAAAATCTGTTAGTACTGACGAATGGATACTCACAAGATGAATTGCACCCTGAAGTGCAAATATGGCATACTAGGAATATTATAGTGTCCTAGTGCACAAATCCAACCCAAAAGAGGCACTGTCGTGATGACAAATGGACTTTAGGTATATGAGATGGACATCAGGATGGTGGAAAAGATAAAGAGAACTCCAGTATCGATAAAAAAATATTTAATAAAAAGATAAAAAATGTACATACACAGATCAACAATGATATCTGTTTGTAAAATTGCTACGCGTTTCTAAGCGTTAACCACGCTTTTTCCTCAGGCAAATGATACTGAATGTGCTGGAGTCTCTTACATATATACCCCTGTATAGGCTTAATGAAAACAGCTGTAGCTAATTTGAACAGGTGCTGCATAGATTAGTCTAACAGGTTGTTTAAAGCAAATAACAATGTTACAATCCAATGTGTATAGCCAAATATCTAATACAATAATGCTCAATAGTCCTTCTAAACATATATCAACTAAAATAAAAAACACATATAAATACCTCGAGCTTTAGGCTCTATAGATTATCTTAAATATTTAAAAGCCGTATTGGGAATAATCGTCATAGTATGTATACATGCAGGGTTTATTTCTGCCAATGCGCTATTTATATATCTATTTATCTTCCTTGGTGGTATTATTGGAGATGGCCCTACAAATAGATAATAAACTGAGAAAATACGATCCTATATTTCTAAATATGAGAGGGTGTGTATCATTGTACAAATTATAATGTTATATGACTGGCCTGTCCGATTACTACGTCAGAACGGGGTGTGTTGCGCTAAGCTAATAGCCGTGTTGTATTCAAAATATCTCCATACTGTGTTGTGTTGCTTCACCTGATTGGGGCTAAGGTTGTATATCTAGTGACGTGAATGTGCGTACGTATGCACCAATGTGAACAGAAACATTAACCTCTGTTGTTAGGTGTTTGTGATTGTGGGTGTGTATCTAATGACGTGGAGATGCATACAAGTACACCCCTGGATACAAAATCAGTTACCTCTGTTGCTATGTAGAGATATAGTGTGTTTACCGTGATCAAAAAAACTGATACCTTAATGTGCAAAAAAACTGAGTCGGCTTTGACTATAATATTCACATTAACTGACTACATTCCTAACAAGTGTATATATAACATGTATATAAGAACGTGAATATAAGGACCACAATACGAATTAATATATAAAAAAATAATATAAGTGTGTATAAATCTGTGTCTTAGTGATAAATGATGCAATTTATTGCATCGTTGTATCTAAACCAAAGTTATGTGATAGATAGAGATCTACCAGAATTTTATGTGAACAGTATGATATAGTGAAATTGGAATACTAGGTGGGTATAGAGTATAATGTAAAATGATAGTGAACATTCATGAGTATGACAAAAATGAAAGAGAAAAATTATTAGATATATAATCTAATATAAAATAATAGTGTAGGATTCATTCAAAATTATGAATAAGTGATGAATTTAAATATTTAAATTTACTGTGAAGATATATAATAATGAAATAAGTCCGATGTTGTGATATGGGTAAAAAAATAATATTGTATATATTGGGGATGTATTAAAAAGCAGCGGAATCTATTACTTCGTTAAGCCCCTCCGGATGTAAAGTTTTAAATTGATAAATCCAAAAGGTTTCCCTCTGGCGTAATTTAATCATTCTGTTTTGAGAACTTATAGCAGGAATCATTTCCAATGGGGTGATGTTCATGACGCACTTGTTTGTGCCATGTATGGAAGAATGGTGCCTAGAAGTACTATATTTATCAGATCCTTTCAGGATACATCTCAAATGTTCTGACCATCTTTGTCTAATTTTTCTACAGGTGCGACCTATATATTGTAGGCCACACAAGCACGTTATACAATATACTACAAAATTGGAATTGCATGTTATTCTTTGGGTAATTGCAAATGATTCTCCTGTGCTGTTAGATATAATATTTTTGCAACTATTCGTTATGTATTTGCACATGTTGCATCTATTTTTATTACATCTATAAGTTCCTATGTTTGGTATTGTGGAGCTATGAATACTATTGTTCTGAGCTTTAAACTTACGTTTGCACATCACTACCTTACTAGGTGCCAGTTTTTCTTTAATAGTAGGGGCTCTTTTAAATGTGCATCTGGGTTTGTCTTGTAATATTATTTTGAAGATGGGGTCTCGTTTAAGTAATGGCCAATGTTTAAACAGAATCTTTTTAATCTCCTTGTAGTTGTTATTGTATCTAGTAATGAATGAAGATTCATAATGTGAATCTTCATTTCTAGATTTTTCTAAACTTTTTGGTTTTAACAATTCTCCTCTATTTAGAGAGCGTGCTTTTTGAAAGCCTAATTCAATTAATTCTTCTGGATAGTGTTTCTCCTTGAATTTATTTTTAAGGAGTATGCTTTGTGTGTCATAAGTGTTAATGTCTGTACAGTTACGCCGGATCCTCCTAAACTGACTGTATGGAATATTTGTCTTCCAACTAGTGTGGTGGTTACTAAAGTAGTCCAAAAAATTATTGCTGTCTACCTGCTTGAAAAAGGTACATGACTGAATGTTATTGTCCTCTCCCCACATTAGGGTGACATCCAAAAAATCAATTTGATCTGTTTGGATGTTCCAAGTAAATTGGATTCCCATATTATTATCATTTAGATAATTCTGAAAGGAAGCAAGTGTGGAAGATGATCCCCTCCAAACAAACAATAGATCATCTATATAACGGCCATAGAAGACCAGATTTTGCTCCCATTCTGCATTATAGATGTATTTGGATTCAAAAGTACCCATAAATAAATTTGCAAAACTGGGAGCAAATCTGGTCCCCATGGCCGTTCCCTTGGTCTGAAGAAAAAAACCGTCTAGAAATTTAAAATAATTATGAGTTAATATGAAATGTATAAGTTTAAGCAAATAATTCTTTTGGATATCGGACATATATGGATCTTCACTAAGATAACTGTCTACAGAGTCTAAGCCTATATCATGTTTGATATTAGAATACAGGGAACTAACATCACAAGATACCCAAATGAGATGTTTTTCTTTTTTGATTTCAGATAATTTTTGCAATAGATCGGTAGTGTCTTTTATATAAGATCTTAGTTGGATGACATATCTTTGGAGATAATAATCAATATATAATGAGAGGTTATCAGTAAGGCTATTCATACCCGCAATGATTGGTCGACCGGGAGGATTATGGATTTGTTTATGAATCTTTGGTAAGTGGTAGTAATATGGAATGTTAGGATTAATGGGTATGAGAAATTTTCTCTCTTTTTGTGTTAGAATGCCATGTTCATGGCCATAAGTAATTAGTTTTTTAAGTTCTTTGGTATATGTATCTGTGGGATCTATTGAAAGTTGTTTATAATAGTCTTTGTCTAACAGAATCTTTCTAGCCTCACGTATATAATCTTCATAATTTTGTATTACTAGACCGCCGCCTTTATCAGCTTGGCGGATTATGATAGAATTATCATTTGAAAGATTGCGTAAAGCCCTTTGTTCATTGGGCCATATATTGTTATATCCTTTATTATTATAGGGGGGAAGCTTCCCAAAATCTTCTAATACCAAGTTTTGGAAAATATCTAAATATGCAAGATTCTCTCCATGGGGGTAAAAGGTAGAGGGGAGGGAAAGGTTAGT